>NC_077223.1:52355158-52628596 GCF_024763615.1 Phlebotomus papatasi
GACATTTTGAAATTTTCTATCCGTTCCGTCACAAAAGGTAGTCAGAAAAAAGGTGGCCGGTATTTCACACAAAGTGGCCGGAATACTACCCTACCCAAAGCAATGTCCATATTATTATTCATTTTTCAATATTTTAGGAAGTGATTTAAAGAAAACAAAGATGATAAACTAGTTTTCAAGGTTCCACACAACCTTCCAGAAAAGGAAGTAACAAAAAATATCAATATGAATTAAAAATATTGCATTTCAAACTTATGACTTCGGTGCTTATATGCAACTATGCCGAAATTTGGCACACTTACCCTAATTATCATAATTTACGGCTCTACCACACCTTTTAGATTTGGAAAATATCGTAAAATCAAAATTCACATCTTTTTCTCACTCAAACGTTTTGCCTTTATGTCTATTTCTAATTTTAATTTGTTATAACATTCAAAAGAAGAAGAAGATTACAAAAGAGTGAGATAGACATAGACAAAATTTTTAAGAAAGAAAAAGATATAAACTTTGATTTCATGTAATTTTCCTGATCTGAAAAGTGTGCGGGGGCCATTAGAATTATCTGCTATGATACTTATAGGTTAATGAACTATATCCAATCGAATTTATTTTTACAAGCTGGATATTTTAAATATTTAAAATTCAGAGATAGAACAATCCTTAAAATCGGATATAGTCAAAGCATTGTAAGCCATCGATAATGCGAAAATCAAGACAAACTAATTAGGAATTCGAAAAACTTTCTTAAAACACGATTAAAGAAAAAAAACAATTGAATATTATTAAAAATAAATTTCTTTCCAAGGAGAGAAACACTTTAAAAATGTATTTTGAATAACATAATTAAAAGTACCGTCGTTGCGGGTGACTTTGCACGTTTTTTCGCTGTTTTTCAACTTTGCCCTCTAAAAGCGGATAGTTAAATTGAAGGAAGGGGGGTGAACGGGTAAAATTATTTGTATTCAGTTTTTAATGAATGGATTTTGTGCCAATAACATTAATTTTATAAAATTTTACTATGTTAAAGAAAATCAAGAAAAAAGGCTTGCACTGGGGATAAGGTGCGGGTGACTTTGCACTTTTTAATGAATACTAAAAAATCAACAATTTCTGTAATAAACGACAATGAAGATCTTCATATCTAAGGGTAAGATGCACGAGATCTACAAGATGACGTGGTCGCCATCTTGATTTGACGTTTCTGTCCGCCATTTTGAATAACTGTCAAACCCTAAAACTCGTCCGATTGGGTTGAAATTTTAGTATGTTGTAGCTGATGTCAAGGCCTTTTCTAAACGTATCTATGTTCTGGTCTACGTCAAGTATTTACCTAGATACAGAGGCTCAAAGTTTTAAATTTTGTAATACTCATATTTTGGCGGTCTTTATTTTTTAATCTTCAATATTTGAAACCTAAACGAAATGCCTCAGTAACCATTAAAAATGGTTGAGACTTTTATTTTATATATTTATTTACTTTAACATAATTCAAAAATAAATAAACGAAAAGTGCATTTAATTAATTTTTTATTTTTCATCTTTGCGAAAACAGTTTATAAGATTCTCAAATAATGCGCTGTTATAAACAAAAACATTACTTTTCTTTTTGTTTGTCTGTTAGATCTCATCGCCTAACGATAGCGCTGTCTTTTTTCTGATGGTTTCGATAAAAGAAGCTCCCTGTAGTTCTGTATTCATAAAAATGCCAAAATTTTAAACTTGGAGCCCATATATCCAGACAATCACTTAACCTAGGTCGGATTTTAAATATGTTCTGAAAAGGCCTTGATATCAGCTAGAACATACTAATATTTCAGCTCAATCGGATGAGATTTTTGTTTTGACAGTTATTCAAAATGGCGGATAAAAACGTCAAATCAAGATGACGACCATTCCATCTTGTAGATCTCGGTCATTTTATCTTAAGTTCCCACAAAATTCGATAATTTTTGGCCAAATACTTCTATAATAAAGCTTTAGAAAGATCATTATATGCAATTTTATAACATAAATCAAGCGTTCTTAGGAAGATAATAGGGAAAAAAAATATTTTAATAGAAATAATCAACAAAATCGAAGTGGATTATTCTAGCCAGATAAATTTAGATTGGATTTGGGCAATTTACTACTCTGAAATCGATTTCGGAATTGCACCTTCAGATAACTTTTTCACGGAGCCGTTTTTTGACAAAATACCTATATTAGCATTTCATTGACTATTACTGAAACTACAAGAATCCTTTTGAGGATCATTGTACCTTACATGGTACTTAATATATCCCTGTATACTTTGACATGGTAGACCGGATCGGCGAAGACTATCAATAAGTGCTAGAATTGTTCAAAGTCTCACGAACAGCAGAGTGCAAAGTCACCCCCCCGAGTGCAAAGTCACCCGCAACGACGGTACTTTAGATTAGCATAATTAACAAATTCTTTCTAGAGTATCACAGACCGAATTTCTAAATTGATTTGTCCGTATTTCCCCGTTATCCGTGAATCCAAATTAAACCCCATGCTCCTTGACCGATTGGATGAAATTTAGATCCTTTGAAAATCTATTTAGATTTGTAACAAATCTGAATCAATTCCAATCTTATATAAATAGTAATAATCCAGTGAATAATTGTTGTTCGAAGTTCAATTGGTAGTAGTATTAAAAACAAAAATTTAAACTGTAAAAACCGAAAAAATATTGTCAATATATAAATTAAAAAAAAAAACAATTAAATATTGTCTACAATAATATCCTTTAGTGAACATTATTAACATTTAGGCGACTTTTACACGTTATTTGTTATTTCTAGCTTGCTGTAGCAAATGTTCAATTAATTGTTGCCAAAATTATTTTACTTAGTTAATTGACACAAAATTGTTTCTCATTGGAATTATCAGTAATTCATGAGTTGTACAAGGTACTATTTCAAATGATTAGCGATTAATTGTGGATAGAAGCGCGCATTTTCACCATTAGTATTTGTATTGGTGCTTAGGAATATACTTATTTACCTTATTTAGATATTTCTCAATGAACTCTTCTAGCAAACCGCTTTTTTTTCTAATGAAACATATCACTTTGAACTTGTCGCACAATTTATCGCAATTTGCAGCTTAAGAGAAGTTTAGATGAGATATGTGCTTGATTTTTGCTTATGCCATTCCTTATTTTGCTTGTTGACTCAACTGATTATTTCTCTAGTTTCCACTGTATTTCTTATATCTCATGTGCAATTGTATGTGTTTTCTTTCTGTACACTATATAGAACAACAATGTTACCAATAAGAGGTGAAATATTCGTAAGACTCTTTATACAGGGTAGGTACGTATTTATTTATAAACGTATTTAGAACTATTATTAGGTTTCCCGTAAATACCACACATTTGAAGTGTTTCAGGACAATTTAGATTACAATGACATATGTCAGATATGTCTTAAAATGACATTTCTGTCAATTTTTTTTTTTAATGAAACACTTTCAACAGAGCAATTGGAGCAATATTATTGAAGACTCAGTTTAATTGGCTTGATTACTAATCTTTCAAAGTTTGTTCTATCATAAGCTTATGGTCACCCTGTCGGCCACCTTGTGCTGTATGGCAGCGCACACCATTTGAATTCTGATCACAATCTCAATCTCTCAATATGACGTCGTCGCTGAACTGCATATTTCCCTCTAATATGCTCCCACTTTCGCCACCCAGAAAGCACCATACAGATTTTTCATCTTATTTTCGCACATGTATACATTTGGAAAATTCCCATAATCCCTAGACGAGGTGGTACGAGAATGCCATAAGGAGGAAAAATATTGATTTGAGAGTATGATTTAAACCATCACCCTTGTAGAAAGCAAATCTAAGAAGAAAAGTAAATAAAGGAGGATCTCCCGGAGTGCCTAACGACCGAAAATTCTCCCCATTGCCCCAATCAAATTTCAATTGATCATAAAAATGGCTCATATTGTCAGAATTGTTAATAAATATCTATTTGTGCCACAACTAAATTGCTCTATTATTCATTATACTTCCAACATTTGCCCACAGATATTCCTCATCAATTTTCTATTTTCCCTCAACATATTCTCTATTATAACCCCCATCCTTCTCTATTGAAAACTACATCATTGCACAAATTTACCGATTTGCTACAAATAATAATTATGTTTTATTCAAATCAATATTTTAAAATAAAAAAAAAATACGAACATTAGACACAGCCTTATCAATTAAATTTTTTTTTTGAAAAACCTATACTTTTTTCGGTCTTTGATAATTTAGTTGAAAATAAATATTAAATGTATGATATCACATTTCTCAATAAAAATTAGGTCAAAGACTTTTAAATACATTAAGACATATAGTAAAGAGAGGTAATCCGGATACTTTTCATTGAGTGCGACTTTAATGCTTGTTTTTGGACTGATGAAATATTTTTTTCGCCATTCCAAATCAATAGAATTATTCTTTGTTTAATTTAGAATCATAATAGAAATAGAATTTTAGCAATAATATTGATGAAAATTAATAAAATTACGATAATATTAATATATGCGCAAGAATGTTACTGCGACGCTTTTATGTAACTCCGTTGAATTCGATCAAACTCGGATGCTCATTTTAAGGAAAAGTTTAATGCATAAAAATGAGAAGATATTATTTCAAAAACATTTTTTTAGAGTTTTATTCCATCAATTCATTTCATTAATTTATTATTTAATTATATATATTTTTATTTATTTTAAGATTGCACTCAATTCTTTGATTTTTCCTCGGTTTTCTTGGCTGACTTCCTTCCACGTTTTTTCTTTTCAGCTTCAATTGGCATTTGAGCCTTTTCCTTTACCATGTGTTTCTCCTTTAGTTTTATCTCCTTTTCTTCTGCCCTTATTTTTTTGTTCCTCTCTCTGGTCAACTTCCGTTCAGCAATTTCTTTCTTTTTTTGTAAATCCTGCCTCAATTTTTCCTCCTGTTCCGCGATAATTTCCTCGGAAGATACAATATACTGGTGTTTGACATTGCTGGCTTTGACCCTCTTCTTCTGACGACGTTTTGGAATTTCTCCTGGCCAGAAATAGCATTGTTTTAGTGTGTCGAAGATCGGTTGAGTCTCAGAAGTTGCAGAGAGTTGGTTTCCAGGGATGACTGGATCATTTGAAGGATTATTGTCGGTGGCCTGATCGTGCTGGTTATTGATAATGGACTCCTCTGAATGTTGGAAAACAATTTTCGGGAAATAAAGACCAGCATAGAAAAGTGGCCCATCCATCCAGCCACTCTGTGGTGACGTTCCCATTTTCCATCCTTCTGCGTTGTGAATGGCAATTTTTGGAGTAATGTCAGTTTTATGAACAGCCATTGGAGGAGCAAGTTCGCCAGTAGCTGACACCCTGAGGAATACTGTGATACATTGCTTCGGTCCTGAATTTTTAAGAGATGGAACTACACGTGAACCTCTCCTGGACAGGACATTTCCATCTTCCGGTGTCAAAAAGAAGGCACCTTCGTCGCAATTAAAAACACGGTCTGGTGAAATGCTCAGAAGGTTGTGTTCTGTGAAATATCCAAGAAACCATTCCGTGAGGTCTTCAGCAGTGACAGTAGCTCTTTCCAATGAGAAGGATTTTGGCTTGCGCATGCTGAGCTCTGGATGACGCTTAAGAAGATTCCTGAACCAAACGTCTCCGGGTCTTCCAGCTGTAAAATGGTTTGGAATTTTGTAGACCTCACAGATGAGTTTAACGCTGTCCGGAACTTGTTCCTTCCCGATGGGATGCCAGCCATCCGCACATCCCAGGATCCATTTGACAAGTTCTTTTTCCTGTTCTTTTGAAAGAATTGTTGGCCTGCCATTGGGGCACTCTTCCGGGTATCTGCCAGACAATTTGTTGTGCAGTGTTGTTCTTGGGACATTAAATGTTTTGGATGCATATGCTATGGTAGAACCATCTCGTACACACTGCAAGGCATTCCTAATACCTTCCTTAGAGTCGGGCTTGTCCTTATAGGTCTTTTCTTTTGTTCCCTTTGGCATCTGAAACAGAAAAAGAGTCCTGAACAATGCAAATTCTGAACCAAAACATTGACTTTCACCGCATCCGACATGCATCGAAATGTAAACATTCACAAAAATCACTTATTTCTGTATGAATTATTAATATATTATCAATAAACTCTTACTCACCTTGTAGATCAATAACTACACTAACTTTTATTAATAATTTTGATTGCAAATAATGTTTTATTATATAGAAAAAACACTAAACTTTTTCCAGCGACGAGCTGTCAACAGCAAAATTTTCTCAGAAATTAAATTTTTAGTACACAACCCAGCTGACCCGAGCTTAAAAAATATTTCTTGTACCCACTTATTAAACCGATAAAAATATAATTTTTGGTTTTTCTTAAAGTAGAATAGTTATATTATGATACTACAGTAATTAATTACAGAAATAAAAATATAAATTATATTTTAAGTGGATGTATCCGAGTTAAATCGGTCGCGGCATCCGAGTTTTGCAATCGTCGGAGTTACATGGCCTTACTATATGTAATTTAATTTTTATAATGTCTTTACTGAAACACTACCATAAATTCCAGAGCGAAAATGGAACCTCGACAAACATCAATAAAGTAAGCGAAATCAATGGAAAAGCACAAAAGTAGATTTTCACCCACACAAATAGACTATAATATTAATAAAAATCTCCCTCAAAATGATTATATATTTAGAAATATATATATATTATGTAAATATCAGGAGAGTCATCTTTTAATTGCATGCTCACTTTACGGCTATGCAATTATAACGGTGTGCTAAACGGAAAATCCAACCAATTTACGGATATTTTCGCCTAAATATAGGAGGAAAATTTTAATGACGTTGGCAACTTGGCTTATTTACGGATCGTAGCTATAAATTGATACATAATGTAAACATATTGGAGTGTGTGTTGGAGTACTTGGCAGTCGACAAAATATGTGGCCGACACAGAGCTTTTTGGGGCGAGAGTGAGAGGTAATTTTCCCATTTATTTTTCCCTCCCATTGAAAAACCCACAAGAATCCCGTATATCGTGTCACGAGTCAAACAATATTGATGTCAATGGTATTAAATGTACAAATTTTAGGGGAATTGTTATTCAACTATGCGAGTATTTTTGTTTTAATACAAATAGATATCTCATTTATTTTTATTATTGACAATATTATTAATAATCGTATCGAGATATTCATATTACAAAGTAATCATGTTACAATGTCACATCTTATCCATTGTAGTCCACATAGAAGCTTATTCCCATTATGTAGATACTTTTCCGTACTCCGGGTGTTTTTGGATAAAAGCGGTGCATTCACATGCGAAAATGTTGGGTACTCAATGGATCAAGCAGTAGAGCACTCGCTCTATGCTACAAGTGTCCCGAGTTCAAAGTCCTTTTAGATCACCAGGATTTTTCTGGCGTTAAAGATGTTAGAATTTCGAATAGCATCCACACCAGTAAAAATTTGCATGGTAATAGTATTTTCTACAAATGTTGTTTTTAAATTCTATTGTCTCAAAAGATAGTAGAAAATACCATCCTCCATAGACATTTTCCTTTAGAATCTACTATCTAGAAATTTTATAATTTACTATCCTATGGATAGTAAATTGTGATGTAGTAAATTGTAATACTATTCTATGGATAGTAAATTGTAGTAGCAGGATGGTAAAATCTACTTTTTACCTTGAGCTCTCCTAGATTCTAATATCTGGATATTAGATTTTACTAACTGGATAGTAAATTTTACTAGACCGATATTACATCTTGGAATTTAACTGGAAGACAGTAAAATTTAACAGAGGATAGTAATTTGGATTGAAATTACCATCCAAGCCAGTAAAATGTATCATCCTGCTTTTATAATGCTATCTTGGAATATCTTAGGTGACGATACAACGATTCCCAATATGCTTTGTAATAGAAATTTGTGGCGCAATCGAAAGATGATCGAACGCTATCACAAAGGCTCCCTGTTCAAATCTCGGCGCGGTAGTCAATATTAGAAAAAGATTTTTACGCACCAAAATGGCTTGAAATACAAAGAACATCAACCAGGAAGAGCCTAAGTCCTCAAACAGGCTGAAAATTAATTAAAATTGGAAAAAATAAATTTTTCGAATATTTTTCATTCTAATAACCGGCTAGTAAAATTTACTATAGGGCTAGTAAAATCTACTATTCGGTTATTAGAATTTACCATTCGGTTATTAGAATTCACTATACATAGGATAGTAGTAAATTCATAGTAAATCCATAGGATAGTAAATTCTAAAGACAAGCAAGTATATTCTACAATTTTCGACAGTCCGATCTTATATCGCGTTTGTTGAGTGACCTTTTTTTACAATCCGGCTTTTAAAATTTTGTTGGAGGATGGTATATTTTACCATCCTAGTTTTCCCGGTATGCAGTGAGCGTCATTGCACATGTTTCTAAAATTGTCAGAATGGGACTGACAATTTTATCTCGTATAGGGGGAAGTGGGGCACCTTTGAATTGGGGCATCTTTGAAATTGAGCTTTTTTTCCCCTATTTTTAAATGAAACTGGACCTTATTATGATATAATTTAGCTCAACAAACCAATTGCAAAGCTAAATTACATCATGATAAGCCTCAATTCCATTTGAAAATAGGAGAAAAAAAGCCCAAGTTCAAAGCCGCCCCAATTCAAAGGTGCCCCACCTCCCCCTAAAAAAAATAATAATAGATCCAAATTTCCCTTGTGGGAGTTCCTCTATGATACATTGTGCCACCACTATTATTATTATTACTATTTACATATGAAAACGTCTCCTGTTTTTCTATTCTATTCAGTTCTATGCACACAGGGCGGAACTCGAACTCACAACACTATGAGAGTTGAACCAAGGTTCTTTGCACCTAAGTGCTGACGCTCTTACTTAATTGCACCATGATATCTCCATAAGCACTGAATAGATATTTATATATTAATATGCTTTAAGGACTGTTGTAATAAAAAATATAATAAAAATAAGATACAAGTTGTGGAACGTCTTTGGCAATTTAAATACGTGAAAAATTGAAATAACAAACATATTAAAGATAACATTATGAGACCAATTACTCTACTACTGCTGTAATAAAACCTCTTACAATATGCATAATTCTCCTCGGTCTTTCACATTTTATCACAAAACTTAAGTAACATATTAGATCTTGTTAGACTTAAAACTAAAGCAATATAAAAAGTGAAGTAAATTTAGCAAGACAAGGACTGTGGAAAAACAATAATGATTAAAATTTAGTTATTCGCAGCATATTTCATAGAGAATGTCAAATTCTCCAAATATTCCATCTTTAAAAAACACACCCAATTAGCATTAAATAACTGAAAATTTCCATAATCCAATTGAAGAGAGCTTGACCCAGGGAGACAAATAGTTTTAAAGAAATTATCATTATTCACTATAGCACTAGAAGATTTATATAAGAAACACAAAGTCATTGTTATAAAAGACCAAGGAATTTTTTGATAATCGTAAAGGCCCATACAGATATGGAATACTTTGTATTAGATTTTTTTTTGTGTCACATACTTATACACAAAATAGAAGAAATTCTTTTTACAAGTATATAAAAAAAATTATATCTCTGACATTCATAGCGCGTAGTGTGATAAATTTTTCTCCAAGCTAAAAATAACGCAATGTACATTTCAAAAAGCTGCCTTTGTCTTCCACTCCTTCCAGATATCAATTTTCCATCTCCGGAATGTCTTTCAAGTTTCTTCCGTGCCTTTGTAATTGAGCAAAGATCACAGTGAGATGCAGAGAATAAAAAAAACATCTTGCTAAAATCTCAACTATTGGACATTAATTAGAGTTGAGTTTATTTAACATCGCAGTGATTTTCCAACACAACATTAAAAAGTCTCACACTCTCAGCAAATCTCAAATGATCATGCAGTTCGAAGAAAAAAAATCAAAAGGCATCATTCTCACCCAGAAGCCGCCACAATCTCTTTCTCACTCTTTAGTTTACTAAACGGCCAATTCACAGTAATCTTAATACATTACAAATGTACATAAAATAATAATTGAGCTTTACCCCCACTCTGACACTGTCTCGCTCACAAGATATACCCCGCCCGAGTTGTTAGCGCAAAGATAATTATAAAAAAAATTTAGATGGCAATTTTATTTAGTTTTTCGCATTAGATTGTTCATTAACATTGGTAAAATTACGATACTGAAACTGAATACAACACACTATTCAATTATTCTTGAAGTTCTCATATAGATGGCATCATTATTGACTAATCTGCATGATTCTTCTACATGATTTTTAGAAAGTAGAGAAGATGGGCTGAATTATTCACGGATAGTAAAGCGTGTCCCGGATTTAAATTCTAAATTTGCGACATGAAGTTAGTCACAATAGGAATTGAGTTTTGTTTTGATTTTTTTATGTTTCAAGAGAATTTCGTCAGCTTTTCATTTCTGAAAAAAATATTGAAAAAGGTTGTGTTTTGGCTGAGAAAAGTGATAAAAATGGAGAACCTGCGTAAATTGATCGTGGACACGTATCTAAAGAATCCAAAAGCGAACTATTCTGAAATCGGAAGGATCACCGGAAAGTGTCCATCCACGGTGCGAAGGGTTATATTACGCTTCAAGGAACTCAAGACTGTTGTTCGAAAGCCAGGATGTGGCAGAAAACCTGGAGCTGTAGACAAGAGGATGGAGAAGAGAGTGTCGGCGCTTTTCTAGAAGCAACTTTTTTCTAGAAGTGAGAAGACTTTTCACGGACGATTTTGGCTATTTTATGCAAAAATCTAACGGGAATGCTTCTTAAAGGACTTCGTAGGTCATTTCACGTTAATACATTTTCACAAATAAGTCTGAAAACTATAGTCTTCAAAATTTACGATGTCACTTGTGTGACTTTGCATAACATTCTGTGAGGAAGTACTGCCGGCGATTTTGATATGTCAAACGGGCGTTACTAAAACAGCATCATCATCTTTATATCATTTTGTTCATAGAATTGTGAAAAAACAGATTTTCCTGAACACACAAAACACTTTGAAATATGACGTTTCAAAGAAACATTCAAAGTTGTGAAATCCTCTTCAAAAGTACGTAGAGGTGAAACAAAATGGCCCGCAAACAGCCTAAAAAAGGTTGACATCTTTTGGAGAACTTTAGTTTTGGCATTCTAGCAAAACTTCTCCATGGATGTTGTCAGTCACTTTCACTCACAATCTCAGCATCGCAATTCTAGCAGTTGTGAAAAATTGACCGTGAGATCTTCATTTTGATTTTCTCACTGCGGTGAGAGTATCACCAAATCTTAGAATTCACCCCCAGGACTCTGATCCATCAAAAACCAACCAGAGTGTTCGTTTGTTGCGTTTGCTGACTAATTGGTCGTATAGACAGCGATTGTGTTTTTGGTATGTATGGCAGTACATTTACATCGACTATCAGTTTTGCGTCAACTTCAATTGTTCATCTTTTTTACTGGACGATATCGATAACTACAAGAAACACTGAAGTTTGGGAGATGACTGACTATACAGTAGAGTCTCTCAAATCTGAATCTCTCAAATTCGAACGCCGTTTGGATTCAAAATGTCAATTGTGAGGTTATGTTAGAAAGTTCGTATTCTTGGTGAATGAAAAACATATTTATGTGCTTCTTCTTGAATGTTTACATACATTATGATCGTATAAAATGAAAAAGAAGTATGTTACTACTAAGACTTGTGAGAAAGTACGGGAATTTGATTCAAAGTACAATTTAATCTCACATAAATTTCGTTAGTTTTGAAAAAATCGTTCGAATTTGGGAGGTGAGAAATGTCAAAAATACCCCCCGAGCGTTCGAATTTAGGAGACTCTACTGTAAATTTATTGGACACAGACTTTTATTACAGACGCCCTCAACGGGGCCTTACAGATCCATGGCATGCATCGCATACACTTCAGCTCGTCTCGGAACTATCTAACTCTAGTAGAGTTATATATTCTCAAGCTTCTAGAAAGAGCATTTATTCTTTATGACCATGCACCGATGGCTTCCCTAAACCTAGTCCGTGATGCGAGATTACGGAAGAGAAAGATATCACAAACGTGTTGATTTTCACTTTAAAGTGACGGGAGAAAAACCACACTACACTAAGGTCGATTTCGTAATCTCGGAGTCTCTAACACACCACTCAGTACCCACCAGTCCACCATGACAGTTTACTTGCCAATTTTATAAAGTTTACATCTTTATCTTAAATCTATTTCTAATTCAACTCTAGAATTGGTCCACGATGGGTGTAATGGTATATACACAAGAATGTTTTGGTAGTTATTGACTATAGTGAAATACCTTTGTTCTGCTGAGACGCCAGAGCTCGTCGCTGCATAATTTAATTATGTGGATTAGCTCCTGATTTCCTCGACATACACTGTCTCCCAATCTATATTCCTTTACCGGAATTCAAAGTCAATTGAAGAGAAAAAAAAATTACTCAGATTGTCTTCAAGTTCGTTTCTTATCTCTCACTTTGTCTCACGTTCCACATGAATCTTATACGTGTTTCCTCACTTCTCTCACCCAATTTTGTGGCTTTCGCAGACCGTTGGTGGATTTTTCTTGTTCACTTTTCACGCACTTTCTTGTGACATCCTCCGGCATCGGAGTCTCACTTTCTCACATCTCTCAGACTCTACTCATAACTGTGAATCTTGAAGACGGTGTTTTTTGGTTTTATTCTTGCTCTCACTCTCTCCTTGTGATGTCCTCTCTTTCTACCAGCGGTTTTCGATGCGCGAACAGTCGGGGAATATTATTTTGTCTGACCACAGAAAAACGGAAGTTACTGAGGAGAGATGTTCAAGACTTTCTCCCCATATCCAAATTAACCATTCTTAATTGTAAGTTATCTAATCTGTTAAAACTTCCGATTAGGCATAAACTTAAATCTCTAGGTCTAAATCATCTTTTTTATCCTAATCTAATTTCCTCTCACTTTTTCAGATCTTGATTATACTATATTTTTGGGTCTTGCTTTACTTTTTTGCCCCTGCTGAGACACTCAAGCCGTAAATCTTGAGCATTAAATTGATGTTCTAGGGTATTTTTTTTATCTGTTGTTTCTTTTAGCTTGGGTGTCGAAAATAAACTCAGTCAGAAAGTCAATACGATGACCACATCAGTCTTGTCTAATGACTCGTTGATGGTGTAGATTGCAATATCTGACACTTGCTGACTCAGCTTCTGGGTCCTCAAGACACTTTTTGTATTCACCTTCACTTCCCAATTTTTTTTTGTCTTAACGTTCTACAACGGTTCAATAATGATTTTTCTCACTAAGAAATTTTACGCTTTCAGACTTTTGTCGTCATTGTCTCAAGTTCTCCAATAAACAAATCCCACGATTATCATTCAACATATACAACACTGTTATCTCGTTCTCCTTCCGCTTCAGTCTCGGGTTACTCAAAATCACTATAAAACTGTATGTAGTATAGATTCAATTCAAAATGCTCTGTGATTCGAATATCCTTTGAATACTTAATTTGAAATCTTTGGAATTTCAAATCCTATTCAAGACTAGAATAGCACCAAGTGTTCGAATCAGGTGAATCACGGAGTGCAGTCTATACGTCTTGCCATCAGCACTGTCGCGTTTAGCATGCAATAGTCAACCATTTGGGTACAAATAGGACGACAACACAACTCACGACATTACAATTTAATACGATACATTCTCCACTTCTTCCTCTAACTGTTTCGAGATTGCGAAACACTGACTAGTAGCGCCATCTCGGTCTATCACACATAGCACCAATGATTTCCGCCACTTGCTCTCAGTATCTATCTCTGTCTCTACAAATACTTCTTTCTGTGTATTTGTACTTCTGAGCCGGTGACCGGGTGTTTAGTTTAGTCGCACACAGCAACGTGTCTTTAAATTTCAGTACACCCTAGTATACTCCTTCTCACTTCCACATACTTGCTATAATGCGGAAAAACAAAAACACACTGTATGAATTTTCCAGCCAGACACCCCACAAAATCACCGATATCACTGACACACAACCACTCAATTAATCGTATTTGTTCACTAGACTTCCGTCCTTTTTCATCAACTTCCCACAATTCTTTGTCTTTTGCACAATTCAGTGGGTGAGGATGAAATGCAAGATGTCGATGAGCACTAGTTGCCTCTAGCACAACGCCTAAGAGCTATATGAGTGCTGCTTCTGTGCCAAATGCTCAAGAGTCTCTGAAAGTGATCGACAGTGCGGTGTGTATCCAAGTCATAACGACCACATCGATGGGACAGAGAATGAAATGGATAGATGAATCGGACACCACCACCAACTCAGATAAACCAACATCTTGCACCAATTTCATATCAAAACAGCGACCCACGTGGCATGTGTTGGTGACCCCCAACACCGACAACATTATATTGTCTAACATCTAGCTGAATTGTTTGATGTTAGCATTCTCATTCTAGATAATCTTTAGAATATCAATTAACAGATATTACATTTTAGTTAATATTCCAAGTGGAATCAAACTAAACTATACCTAGTTGAAATTATTATATACATTAGATTTGATAATTTGACTGAAATTTGATTGAAGTGTGGTAGTTTACTACTTTAAACTCCATTACAACTCTTTTTATTAACGGTTGCAAACTTCAACTTCAATAGGCTTAAATACCGGATATTGAGAATATGCGTAAATAGGCTTGTAAACAAGTATATTACAATTCAGTAGCGTTCTCATAATTTTGCATATCTCTGTCATCAAACCAGTTATACGCGATATAATGTATATCAGACTCAAGAGACCATTGGACTAGAAGTGATAACAAATAATCAATTATATAAAAATATAGTATACTTTTATTTTTGTGAAGAATTTAGAATATCTCTGCGTCAGACTAACTCTTTTGACTAACTTATTGCCTCTAACAAAGATCTTAAAGATATCTGCAACGTACTGTTCAAAGTATGTTGCTGTAAACTTGTGTTTACGCAAAATTATGATAAGGCAGGCGCTTGATTAATCTTATCAACTCACATTCTTAGTATCATCTGTAATTATTACTTATCGGCTTCAAATACCTCATAATTCAAGTCTTTGGTGTTTGAGATTTAGATAAAATTGAATTTAACAAAAAAAAAAAACAAATTTCTAAAATTCTTATAAGATTCAAATACAATTTACCAAAATCTTCAAAATTGAGAAGGAATTGTCAAACGAGCCAAAGCATACAAAAACAATTTTCACATCAATAAAGAGAGATAGCAAGATGAATGACGTAAATAATCAAGCTAGACATTACAAGCAAAGCAAAGCAGCAAAACCTACAGGATACTCATTAATTGATGATGACTATTGGAAAGGTTGACCAACATTTCATTCGCCTCTGGCTTTCTTATCTCATTTGCTTTTGTCTCTCTCACACATTCATTCTCCATTTCGTTCATATGTAGGCACACATTAAAATTGACAACCTCGGAGAGTTCCTTCAACCCTTCTTATGAACATACTATCTCACTTACACTTTAGCTCTCTCATATAAATCTTCGATTTTCTCTGTCATATTCTCACAGCATATTGGAGTATATTAAAAGATAAATATTTAGACAAATGGGAATACAACGCATTTTGTAGACATTAGTGAAAGAGACAGATTGCAAATTAAAAAGTAGAAAAAACTTAAATATAACTAGAGTGGGAGGACAATTTAATACTCCAAAACGATATAAATAATTAATTTCCATCTCCTTCTCATACATCATTGACTACCTACAAGCTTAACAGAGACAGAAGCCCTAAGTAATAAAAACGAGAAAGAGACAACCCTATAAAATTATGTAAAAAATCCAACAGGAGACGGTATTTGATTAACACCATCATATTTGTTCCTAATACGAAAATTACACATTTATGTCCCTTATCATGTTACCATCTGTCTCATTCGTATCCTACTATAAGTCGATTTGTCCTTCTCAACCTCCATACATATATCGCTATCTCACTCATGCTTCAACACTATGTCATATCGAGACAATCATTTGCATCAGACTTCATACACTCATCATCTCCCTTACACACCATCCCAGACGTCACTCACACAGTCAAGTAGGCTCTGCTAGAGTGAAAATCCCTCAACATTTATAAGCTTCCAGATTCGCAATACACTTGTTTACATATGGGCTTTGTGTACTAAATGCCCCCAAAAGTCATATTTTACAGCTGTCTATGCGCATTCGCCGCTACCTTCACCAATGTCACTTCACTGTTTCTAAACATTTTCACAAATTTCTATATCGAATATCCATTTTATCCATTTAGTAGACCGTGGAAAATCAATTATTTCGACGCTATTATTTGTCTTGAAAATTCAATTCACAATGGAATTTGCAAGTATTCTAAAAAGCTTGAAAGTAATCCTCTGAAATTGCCCGCGACAAAGCGAACCACTGAGGAACATTATAAACCGCCATTTTTATTCGATTTATTTAATTAGATAATAAACTCCAGAGAACGAGCTCCGAGCCCTATATGAATTCAAAGTCAAAGATGTTATAGGGATGTTTGTCCACTGAAGAAACGGTCAACATAAGCCCAAGTAGTGTAGACTTAAAAATCAGTGTTTATAGTTACCCCATGTTTACTACTGCCCCAGTTTCCCATACTAAAAATTTCAGGAACCTTGGTCGTTTTCTTCTTGGTTAAATGCTTGAATTCCTTACTTAAGTGCAATACTTTAAAAGTACTTTCGCATTATTTAACATTCACCGGTTCTCAACCGATTCATAAATTACTAGGAGAATTTTTGTTCTTTGCTAAGCATAACGCTCTGATCCTTTTCCACTACCTCTTCCGTAATTATGTCTTGTCATATTGTAGCGTAGAATCCTGTCATCTTTAATATGAGTACAGAGATCGAAATATGGCAGAGCGTCTCGGGTATGGCATCATATTTTTTTTACAGTTAATAGATTACTGATCCATATATCCGAACCGAATATTGTATTTTGTATTGTATTGTATTGTATTTATTTTTCCATTATCATTGACAATATTTGGCCTTGTTCAACCTTTCATACCTTGCGGCCATCGCCGTCTTAGTGTTGGTTACCAACCTCCAGGGTGAAAACGATGGAAAACCCCTTCACAGGTTGTATATTGTCAGGTTTACACTTTTACATTTTTGTATTGAATCCTGAGTTTGCCCATGAGTGCCTAAGTCAATGATAAGAATAGAGGCCTAGCTATACTAGCTGTTGGCCATAAGAATACAGCAAGATATCACAACATACATAGAAACCAAGACCGTGAATGAAGTACTCTAACGTGTCCGACAAAATAAAACAAAATAAGATAAAACAAACCCAAAAAGAGAACAACAAACGAAGGTCAGAAAATCAAATCAGATCAAATCAGTATCGGATCACAGTGATGGAACACACACGCGCCACCGACCAACCAAGCAGTATAAATTTACTATTATATATTTACTACGTATACCGCGACATCATCATGCGAGATGCAGCCTCTACACCGTTCCGCCCGAGCCACAGCCTCAGATCGCCTCTAGTTATCAATTATCTAATATCAATTTCAATACAATAGCGGCAATATGGTTAGTTAACGCAAAAAGTGTAGTGAAATATTTAGTCAGAATGATTGATTTTTAAGTATGGATTGTGCTTCCTTTTATTTGATTTTCAGCCCACGCTTCGAACGTACCACTCTGCCCTAGGCCCCCGGCGAAGTGTTTTTTTTTATATGGAGCTATTTGAAGCCAACTCACAAATTGATTAAAAACTCAGTTTACATTTCTCAGAACAAGACTGCATTTAGACAGATCCCTCTTTACAAGGCTCAGAGTCTCGTGTACATAAGGCTTACCTCAATTTTGACATATCGTGTAACGGTCACGAGTGCAGAAAAATTCCCATACGCATTTGTATGTGAAAGTAAGAAATTGGCTTCAATTTTGATGGCCACTCGCCGGTGTATGTACACTAAAATATTATTAAGAAAACACGCGAAAATAACAACTACTTTGCGAATTCACAGCACTAAGTAATTCTACTTGCTATTTGACAAGTGAAATTTCCCCTCAGATATACCCAGTGAGGGGAAGATTTTTTATAGGGACACTATAAGTCACTGGAAGAGCCCATTTTAGCACGTCATATTTTAGTCGTAAGCGAGTAATCTCGGTTATTATACGAAAGTCACTTGGCGTCGTGATAACTCTGTCATATTATTCCCCACTTTCCGTCATTCGACGCTCAGACGACCCATTTTGGAATCCAGAATACATACATCCAACAGTAATCTACCTCAAAATTGCCGTTTAGGATTGATACCATTGACTTAGAAGAGTCTTCGGCACGACGGGCTTTCTCCCTCCAACTAATCTAGGCTCAACAATCTACTGCCTACCTTTGTTAGCAGAGATTCTTTACAATCTCAACTTTTGTGGTCACAGGTGAAATCCGACCTCGTCAGGTCGGGCCCAAATTTTGGATTTACACGTTTTGACATTCATAGATCACGAATATCATATGTGCTAAAAATCGATTTTCGTGGACGTCCCGTCCCGTCCGTCGGTCTGTCGTATAACCACTTCTGGAGAGAGAACGGAAAGAGATATCGACAAACGGTTTTGGGCAAAGTTTAAATGTCGATGGGCGGCTAAAAGTAGTTGATGTCAGATCCACCCCCACCCCTTCCTTCCTCCATTTTGAAACACCCCCAAAATTTTGTTTTTTCAATAACTTAGCCCCTATGGCATCGATAAAATTTTAGTATGTTATAGCTGGGCCTAAGAGCTTTCGATCAATACCAAACTTCAGGTCCCCCGACCCCCCTGACCTGAGCTAGAGGGGCTCAAAAATTCAATTTTCGAATAGCAATATCTCCGGTTCTAATTATCGGAATTCGAAAAATTTTGGTGTTTTGGAAAGCTCTCGTTGAATACTACAACCCTTATGACACCCCAATTTCAGCCGATTAAATCGAAGGTCCGATTAATCGAAAAATCGATTTTCGATTAATCGATCTCGAATATTTCGAAAACTAGACGATGCTTTTCTTTAAATTTAATATGCTGTAGTTGAGGTCGAAACCTTTCCAACGGTGAGTCGCACTCCTCCCTTGATGTTCCCTGACCCAAGCTATAACCAAAAAATGGTGTTTCTGAAGCGATTTCGATGAAATCTTAATATATATTGTATTATGAAATCGAGATCTTTCTAATGATGGGTCCCATCCGTCCCTACTCAAACCCACTGTATCCCGACCCTTACTATATCCATATGGGCCGGACTCTATCTTTAATGATTATTCATCGATTTCAATGAACCTTTTTTTTCTTTCGTTGGCCTTCCACACTCAGACTATTTAAAATAAAAATTGACCAGTGATAAGCCTAGATAAGTTTATGGTAGCTGAGATTCTTTACATGCCACCTCGAAATGCATGCAACTCGGGGTGCTTGCAACTTGGAATGCGTGAAAATTCGATTGTGAGTTGAATTTTGGCGTAAAGAATCGCGTCGAGCCAATTTTATCCATTTCGGTGGCCGAGAACCGTTTGCTCGATGCGATTCTTTACCCCCAAAATTCAACTCACAATCGAATTTTCACACATTCCGAGTTGCAAGCACCCCAAGTTGCACGAATTTCGAGGTCGCCTGTAAAGAATCTCAGCTACCATAAGCTTATCTGGGCTTATCACTGGTCATTTTGTAAATATGTTTTTGGCATTTCAGTGAAAGTGAAAGAGATCTAAATCTAGTCTTCGCGCTCACTTTTACATATGCCCAATGCACAATAACTTCTGTTTAGTAAACATGATTTTGTCATTTCAATGAGAGGGAGTGAGATCTATATCTAGTCATCTCGCTCATTCTCATGGGAAATTTTCAAAACATGTTTATAAACACAAGTTAATGTGCGCTGGGCATAATGCCTAATGCCCAACGCACAATAACTTTTGTTTTGTAAACATGTTTTCGAAACTGCCTATGAGAGTGAGCCAGATGACTAGATCTCACTCCCTCTCACAGGAAGCTCTGAAAACATGTTTAGAAACAAAAGTTATTGTGCGCTGGGCATAACACACAATAACAACATGTTTCTGACATTTTAATGAGAGAGAGTGAAACCTAGATATATCGTCGGTTGCCTCAGCAACTGTGCTATCTGAATCTTCTTTGTGTCTGCATTCATTGCATAGCAAACGCCTCACAGCGATGCGTTGCTTACAACGAATGCTGACACAAAGCAAATGCAGTTAGTACAGTTGCTGAGGCAACCGACGATATGTAGTCATCTCGCTCACTCTCATATGAAATTTAAAAAAAAAATGTTTAGAAACAAAAATTATTGTCCTCTGGGAATAAGAGATTATGCATACACACAATACATTTGTTTTGTAAACATATTTTTAAAAGTACGTAAAGGAGTAAGCGAGACGACTATAACTGCATTTCGCTCATTCTCACTGAAAAGTCAAATACAATATATATCTTAAAATAACAATAACGTAAAAGTCATTTGGTGTATAGTTCGTAATACAATTTTTAAATGCAAAATGTTGAGAAAGTGTGGAAAAACTGCCAGTCAAGTTGTGTAGTTGAACATATTGGAGCAAGCAAAAGGCGAGAGGAAAATGCGACGAGACGCACATTATTTGCGTGTTTCGAGACATCTATCCTTCTCTGTTCTTCATTCAAGCAATCTCCCTCATTCACATATTATATTGCAAAATGTCTTGTATATTCAATGGCCTCCCGTGTACCTACATTTCCTCTCTCTCCATCTACCCTTCTCCCTTACACCTTCAGCCCAATCCTAACAAATGACACCAAAGTGGCGGCATCCGTCTCATCGAGCGCCTCCATCAATAGTAGGTGAAAAAGGAAATGGTCAGGTTATTGTACATAATATATATATACATGTTTAAAAGGCAAAAAGCCGCAGTAGAGGGCTGAAAGTGGGAGGAACTAAACTCAAGGATGTTATACAGAGCTCAACTCCACCCATTATTTGCCAATTATGTGAGAAAGTTTGCCATAATTAAAATTAATAGGCAATACTGTATAATTATATTACTTTTAAAGGGAGGTAAATTTTAATATCATTTTCTTTAAGATGCTTCATTTTTTTTTGTAATTCATATTAGCAAGTTAAACCTGATTGTTGCGATTTAGGAAAAAATGAAATTTGCAAACGGGTATAAAAATAATTTCATTATAGCTAAAAGTTTATAAAAAATATTATTTTTCACAAATATTTAAGATTTCAAGTATAAATTGATTCTTAACTTAATCCCCATTTTAAGGGGTTTAAGTTTAAATCGAAATACTTTTTTTTTGAAGTCACACACTTCTGAATTTTTTTTTTATACTTCACTGGAACGATGAATTACCCTCTCAGAATTCGTTTCAATATCAAACTTCTATTCTCAGAGAGGTATATTTTATGTGATGTTGAGAGAACTTAATGGTGATTCTCCCTCACACAGCCATACACTTTTATGTTGTGTATCCAACATAAAATATCCATAAAAGAACGAACAAGCCACAATAATTGTGAGAGAGAGATGAATGTATATAACAGTGAATTCCAGAGAGTCTATTGACTTTTATAGCAAGAATATCTCTCTTATTATAGCTCACAGAATTCTCTCACAATCTTTTTATCTTGTGTGGATTTCACTGAGGATTACCCGCGAAATCTCACGCAAATTAGGTTATGTAACATTTCTTCCTGACGAAAAAGTATTTTGGAAATGATAGAGGCGGAAAGACTTACCTTTGAGGTAGGTATAGACAGAAGGTGCTGCAATGTCGCAGGGTGTTTTCCCCTTTTGGTTCTTGCTCGTGGGATCAGCTCCACGCTCCACCAGCAATTTCACCAGCTTCAGCTGCCCATCAAGAGCAGCATCGTGAAGTGGAGTAACATCCTCATATCCCCTGGCATTCACATTGGCACCAGCTTTTATCAGAAGAGCAGCCACATTGTAATGTCCGTGGTTGCAGGCCTCATGTAAAGGTGTCCATCCTGAATTGAAAAAAAAAAAACAATAGAGAAAAAATGCAAAAATTTATAATTGAAAAAAAAATACATTCCCGAGTATTTTCTGTAAATATTAACTTTTGAAATTATTATATTTTGTTTGTTCAGATGAAATGAAAAACCAAAGCAACGTCCTTAGATTCGCATAAAAAAGTATAAATTATTTTACAATAATTAAAGAACTCAAATGAACGATATGGTAGCAATATTTTCAATTCAAAAGTAGAACGATTGAGTGTTCGTCTGATAGGTGAACACTCTCCAAGTTCTAAGCTGCCAATTGGCACTGATCGTCCATATTTGTGGATGATTTATTCTGGAAATTCTCTATGAAATCTCCACGAAATTTTTAATCAATTTTTGGAGTTATTTTGAAGAAAAATATATTTTAAAAATCCACTGGAAAAGTCGTGGAATTCTGTAATATTAAACCACGGAAGCCTCTATGGCAGTTGCATGGAAATTTCCACGGAGAATTTCGTGGAAATAAAGAGGATTTTTCCAAATTTTTAAAGGGCTAACTGCCGATTATACGCTAATAATCCATAGGAAAAGCCGTGGAAATATTCGTCAAAGAAAAGTCCATGGAAACTCGCGGACATTTCTTATTAGACGGTCCTATACAGAGTTCCGCAAACGTCCATGGAACGCTAGGAAGAAATTTAGCGTCAAATTCCATCTCGGAAGCTTACGCGGATTTTGAGCGGTAAAATCCAGGGAATTCCACGCGGATTTTTAGCGGTAAAATCAGCGGACATGGCAGAAAAGGCTGCTGGAAATCCAGTGGAATCGCTGCGGCCATTGGCTATAGGGAGTGTTGAATCTTCTGTCAAATTTAAAGCGTCTGGAAATGGTTTTGAATTAGGACATTTACCCTACCGCTTCATTTGAAATCACAGAGGGTCAACTTTTAGCCAACTAATGTACTTTGTGTAAGACACAACTTTAAAATTTCACTGAGAGAAATCCGAAAAAGCTAAAATAACATTCCGGAATGTTAATTTTACCCTGCAGTATTGATCCAAAATCGGTGTAAATATTACCCTTTTTAGGTGTATTGGGTTTTAAAATTACCCCTTTTCATGTTAATTTTACCTTTAAAAAGGTGTAAAATTAACATAAAAAAATGTTGATATATTTTTACACCTAAAAAGTGTTAAAATTATGAGGAAAAAAAGTTAATCGCACCCTCTTTTTTCTCAGTGTTATAATTAACTCATTATTGCAAGAAGACTAAACATAAATTTGAGCAAATTTATTTATTATTAATAATAATAATAATAATGCTGGCACAACATTCCATGAAGGAACAATGCCTTCCTTCCCGCAAGGGCATTTCTAGACATGCATTATTATTATTTTTTCTTGTACAGGATGAGGTTGTCAGTCTCATGCCACGTGAAATCAAGTGCAGTGAAGCCCACTGGATGCAATCCGAACACCTTTAACGCTAAAATAGCTCCGTTCAGTAGTAACCTTTCGAAGAGACTAATACCGGCTTCAGACTGGAGGTTTAGCCCAGTTCCCAAAGGTCTCAAAAATCTTAATAACAAGCAATTTTATTAATTTTTAAAAATTTAATGAATCATTTGCCCTTTACATTCAATCCTAAACAATAATTTCCTAAAAACTCATGCTTGATGAGGAATTAGAGGAGTTAAGCCAGATAGCTAAACCTTAGGTCTGAAGCCTGTATAAGCCACTCCAAAGCCAAGCCAGACCTATTCGAAAATCTACCGAAAGCCTAAAGTGCAAGTTCATATATCCGCCGCTTTAATGTAAAAATCTTAAAAATTTAGCCGTTGTGACCTGATTTTCGAAGACATTTTTGGAAAATACATACTTTTCGGTGGACAAGATTTCTCAGAGTATCTGACATCATAGAACTTAATATTTTCTATTATCTGATGAGTCAAACTCGTACGTGAACGGTACATTATTTTTAAAATGAAATTAGGATTTTTGGCAAAATTTAATACAAAAAAATATACAATTTTCGGCGTATTAGATGAAATTCTTAACAATCTATAAATCCTACCAAAATTTCTCATCACCAATATATGGATGGCTTAACTTAAACTGTTACGGTCCGTCCGTTCGTCCGTCCGGCTGGCTGCTCTTTGGAGCTTCTAAGAAAGAGATCGCCTATCGCCTTGCGGTTTTCGGCAAAGGTTATATATCGGGTGAAAATAGCAACTTGGTGCATTGACCCCCACCCCCACCCCTCCTTCCGCCATTTTGAATACCCCCCTTTTTTGTTTTCTCAATAGCTCCGCCCCTATGGCGTCGATCGGGCTCAAACTTTAGTATATTATAGCTGGGCCTTATGCCGAAAATAGACATAGGCTGATCCTAGAGAATACTCAGCTCGAAAAATTTGGCGGTAAAGGATCAGCCCAAACTATCATACACTGAGCACTGAGGATTTTGGATCGAGGATTATCGTTTTTTATGTAAATTTGAATTAAATCTCCACACCTTAATTGCTGAAAGACTTTTTAGTTGCAATATCAATGGATTTTTCGTACAGAAAGTTGCACTCTGACCTTCTCATTACTCCAATTTTAATGCATTTTAAGATTTTTTTTTAGACATTGCGTACCATTACTCTCCATGTTTTTTCACCCAATTGACATTTCGAAAAGCACCCAAAAACCCCCAAAGTGAAGCTTTTTATTTTCAGCACTGGCGCTGATGTCGCGTAATCCCCGTAATTTCACTAGACCTCATGAATTTAGAAGATCAGCCTGATCCTCCAAATTTTGGGCTGATCCGTGAGTGTATCGGCATCAATCCTTTATTTTCGGGCTGATCCCTAAGCCGATTCCTGTGTCTATTTTGGGCTTTAGGGCTTTCCATCAATACTAAACTTAAGGTCCCCTGACCCCCTAACCCGTGCTATAAGGGTCCAAAAAAAAATTTCTTAAAATGGCCATAACTCCGGTTCTAATTGTCAGAAAGTAAAAGGCAATGGCGTTTTGGAAAGCTCTTATAAAATGTCACTTCTCTGTTGAGATCGGAAGTTCGTAAAACCACCGCTAGGGAAGCTACAGTAGAGTCTCGCTATAGTCCATATTTGGTTTCAAATTTGACACTTGGGTCGCACTATAGTCCATGTAATTTTTTTAAAACTATCAACGATTTTTAGTATTGAAATTGCTCGACGGCTTCCACTTTCTTTGCGATTGTGGTACTTGTCCTTGCTCTCTTCATTGTGGATCACAATTATCACAACTACTTAATAAAGTTTGCCAAAAATATTAAAATAATTATGCATGTCGCATACTAAAAAACATAACCTATCTTAAAATCAGTGTTTTGAAATCAACGGTCGATAAATTGTGGACTATAGAGCGATGGCCTATAGCGAGACTCTACTGTATTATTAAAAAGAATAATTTTCAATTTTCTTAGTTAAATAACTCAAAAACTCCATTGTGCATCGGGCTCAAATTTTAGTGTGTTGTGGCATCATGTTATACCTATCAAATAAAAAAATACTTAAGTCGATCGATAACCTCTGACCCGAGCTATAAAAGGGTCAAATTCGAAAATTGAACGGCCTCTATCTCCGGTTCTAATTAACATTTTGAACTAAATTTTGGGTTTTTGGTTTCGTCTCGATGAGCACTTTCAGTACCATACGGTTGTTGTCAGTTCTAGAGGCCAAACTGTTAGAGATAGAGACTTGGGACCTTCGTGGGATCCGCCCATTTGTAGGCCTAAAACTACACACATTTCGAACTATCTCTATCTACATATTTTATATTGTATAGTCCTACATGTTACTTTCTGTATCCTGGGCATGAACCAATAAACTTATTATTATTATTATTATTAAAATAATCTTTATCATGTCACTTATTCCCGCACCCCTCCCTTTCCCCTTCAAAACCATGTTTTTTGGGATTGATCTTCAAACTGAACTGCGTGGTGGGATTTTTTTTTCATTTTTGATGCTCATTGGAAAGGTCTTGGAATATCCGATAAAACAGAACCGGTTCCAATCGGTTATGAACCGGTAATGAACTGGTTCTTAAAACTATTTTGGGTTTTTTATTGTGTAATTTATGAATCGGTTCAAATCGGTTGAGAACCGGTAAA
This sequence comes from Phlebotomus papatasi, assembly GCF_024763615.1. Lineage (NCBI taxonomy): Eukaryota > Metazoa > Arthropoda > Insecta > Diptera > Psychodidae > Phlebotomus > Phlebotomus papatasi. The sequence continues at coordinate 52,381,397 of NC_077223.1, forward strand.
CAGGAAATGATGCGAAAGTGCCATTGAGGTATAGCATCTAATCTAAGACTTGTGTGAGCATTTCACAAAGCCTGGGACGTTTTGCCACCCTTTTTGATATCTCATATGATTTATAATGATTGGCAGTGGAAGCAAACCTGTCTAATTTCTTATTTAAAATCGTAATTGACCATCGTCTAATCCTACTTAAACCTTCTCAAGGTCATATATGTAAAAGTACAGGGAGTTTCGCTTTGAAAAAATTTTTCAGGACCGAAAAAAAGCCAGCGAATTAACTCCAGTGACACAGAAAATTGCATAGCTGCAGGAGATATCTTTGGGATAAGTTATGGATACGCCGTGATGAATGCAAGACATTTTGGGCGCCAATTTTTGAACCTATTTACAGTGCCAACGGGTCATAAGAAATGTATTTTAAATGTAGCGTGTAAAAAAATATGCATACATTTAGGGGCAATTCAAAAATTATTTTATAAAGAAGCTCACAATAGTAGGCAATTCATATCAAATTCATTCAATCCGTTTTCTCTCAAGCCGGAACTCCCTGTATTTCTCAAGCGATTATCGTGATCGTGAGCAATCAATTACCTTCAAATATACGAAAATTGTTGCTTTCTTAATATTCAGGAGTCACCTTTCAGTCAAATTTGTTCTTTTTATTTGCTTCTAATGTGCAATACTAAGTACCCGGACCGGAGTATACGTCCGGATAAGAAACTCTTGTTTGTATCCCGTTTTCCAGATTTTCTATTACCAGATGCATGTTGTATTTTTTAATATAATAACTTTATAATTGGAAAGAGTAAATAAAAATTTTAAACGACAAACCTAATGCATTTTTAAGCCTGTTCTTAAGTTTAAAATTTTCATTTTTGATCAAATTTTTGAAATTAAGCAAAAGGGTAAAATTTATTCCACCGAGAAGTTTTATTGAAATACTTTTTTGTTCTGAATAAAACTGAATCCTTTAATAGAAGGTTCTTTTAAGTACTAACTAAAGTTTAATTTCTCTTTTATTTGTTTCGCCCTCTGTTCCGGAATGGTAAAGAAGTCAAAACATGAATTTGATTTTTCTTAATAATTTTTTTAAAATCTCAGCGCCCGTTGCAATTCTCATTAATATTGTTCTACTATAAAAAGTTTACCTGCATTGTCTGCCAAATTGGGGCTCATCCCTTGATCCAGGAGCTTCTTTACGGCATCATGATCGCCTTTAATCGCCGCAACGTGCAGGGCACTTTCTCCACGTCCATTTTTATCTCTCCCACGCACTGCGGCGTGTCCTCCGGGGCTCAGTTCTGTAAGAAAACCAAAGATTGAGTCTCTAGGTACCAACTGATGGTGATGATTGTCAGGTTGACTCACCTGGTTGGTTACTGGAAGAAGTCATCTGCATGAGAAGTGCCATTTGCTGACGTTCCGACATCGGAGTGTTGGTGGGTACAGGTCGCCCACTTCCCGACGTATTGGAGCCCCCGGAGAAACCTCGTGGTCTCGATGTTGACGGCATTGCCTCTTTACATTCTACTCCGGAGGGAAATGTTGGAAAATCGAAGAAAAACAATCCACCTCAGGTAGGATCTAACCTCAAAAATCTTTAACACTTTTAAACAGCGTCTGGGGTTGGTTATTGTGACAATTTTCACTGTTCTGCAACGCTTTGAGCACTAATTTACAGATTCATTGCAATCTTTAAGGGTTTTTCACAAATATCCTGGGGTTTTTGCGCAATATTTTCACTGGGAAATCCAATATCGAGTCCGGACGCCAAAATGAAAATGACATATGGTCACTTTCTGAGCCGATTAATTCCGATTAGCAGAGACACATTAGGTTCAGAATAAAACTAGATGGCGCAAAACTCGGTAGGAAGTTTAATCAGTTGGATTTGTGTTTAAGTTTAAATAAATTAAATATGAATCGTTATAAACCACGCACATTAAAAAAATTATTAATTATTATTAATTAAATAATTAATTAATTAAATTAATTAATTAAATTAAATAAATTAATAAATTAAAATAATTAAATTAATTAAAAAATATAATTAAAAAATATTTTAAAAACATTAAAAAAGAGTTTGAATTAAACTTCAAAATTTTAGCTAAAGAATATTATAAGACACTCTAAATTTAAGGAATTTCAATTGTTTATGATTTCCGTAATTTCTGGTAGCTAGAGATTTAAAAAAAAAAGTTAAAAATATAAGATTTTATTGCTTGAATTGAAAGAGGAAGTGTAATAAATAGGGGAAGGCTTTTGAGTTTCGCACACACTCATCTGGCTTCAAATATTTCATATTATTCCTATACACTCAGTCCCGGGATTATGCACCTGACGGAATTATGCACATAAAATTATGCAAGTTTGCCAACCCTTGGGAGTCAATTTATGAAATCATTTTTGAAATACGCCTGAATGTATACTATTTTGTGACGCGGGAAATTTAAAAACACTGCTTCTTTTTCAGAATAAAACTTTAATTTTTTTTTTATTAAGGTAAAATTTTTAAATATTCCAACCATTTCTAGAAGAACCCTGGCCAAAAAGTAGGGGAGACTGGGGCAAAAAGTCACAAAACGGATATTTTATTTTTTTACAAGCTACTCGAGCGCTTCAAAAATTTCTAATTAGCGCAGTTTTATAGGAAATTTACCGCTCTACAACTTTGGGAAAGTAATTTTCCTCTATTTTGTAAGGAAATACGTTTATTGAGCCGATTTCTAAAAGGTAATTTTTTTTGACTATTCTCAAAAATGCTGGGGCAAATAGTACCAGGCATGGGGTATTATCATATTTTGATTCGCTTCATTACCGGCTTACGGAAATCTGAAAAAATACCTAAAGGACATATTTTCAAAGAAAATTTATTCATCTACTCTACACCTTTGTAAAACATCGTTTTCTCTGCGAGAAAATGAGAAAACGAGAAAAGCGCTTTTCAAGCTATTTCAGAAAAAACACACAAAAGACTGCAAATCTTTTGACCAATGCAAATAACAAGCGGCGAGACATGATAATGACGTTTCTTTTCGCCGAGAGACATCAGAAATTGCTTCGCTTTTTTGTTACTTTTTGCTCTATATCTTTTGTTACTTTTTACCCCAAGTGGCCATTTTTAATAAAAGGATTTCTGGAGAAAAGAACTTGTGAAATTCTAAAATAGATAGCGGATTCGTATTCAAAAAATCTAAATTATTTAGAAAATATTCACCAGTGCATCAATTTTGGAAAGTAATTAGGTAATAATTGTTATCTTCTGCAAGGAAAATATTTCAAAAATAGGGTTAAAAATTTCGATATTTTTTATTTTCTAAAGTCTTTGTTCGAATTCTAAGAAACTTACGACATTGAAGAAGGTCTATGGAAGCTATCTATAGAAAAAAATTGAGCCGCTATCTTTTTTACCTTGGAAGATATTGAATTTTGAATTTTTCGATTTGTGACTTTTTGCCCCAGTCTCCCCTACTGTTTTTAATGCATTTCTTTCAAATAGTTTTTTTTTGTTTTCACTACTTTTACCACTTTTACTCTGCGCGAAATTAGTTCTGCGGCAGAATTATTCAAAAGAAAGCCCCTGCGGATATGCAAATTTTTTCGATGCATAATGCCATTTCGCGCGTTTTTTTCGGTTCCGAATATGTGCATAATCCCGGGACTGAGTGTATTTCTTTAATGAATCTGTCTTATCGATCGTAATATACTTCAGTAGTCCTTCTAAGTCACTGATTTTCTGAGAAAATTAGATCTGAATTACTATTAAAGAAATATGGAAAAAATATCAAGTGTTACAAGAAGCCAGAACGCGTGCGAAGCCTGAAAACCTTTCCCTATATAGATTTTCATTGATCCACAAGGAAACAGATTTGTCGAAGTTTCGATATTGTAATAATATTGTATTTAGTTTGAGATGCCCATAATTCATTATAGAAGAGACAAGCTTTAGGGGAAAGTGGTCTGCCTTTGAACGAAAAATGATGTTCAAAATTTGAGATGTTTTTCAGAGTAAACTACAACATGAGTTTTACTTTGCACTACACCAAAAAATTCTCTTGTTCATTGAGCTTCTATGCTTACCTCATTCAGGACTCGCAAGTCCTCAGTTTTTCCTGGTGAGAAACTTGAAAATGTGATGTCGATATATTCAAAGGCAGCCTGCATGGTCTGCCTTTGAATGTGGTTAGGCAGCCTTTGAATCTTAATTTTTCATTGAGAATATTAGGTCTGTAACATTAAACGGCCCATAATTGATTAGCATGAACTCTAATGCACTCAATAAAACCACCACTGTAGTCAAAAGTCATTATACAACAACATTTTTAACATTTTTCTGAAGCACTGTTTTTCACTTGAAAATTTGTAATAAAACGCCATTGAAGTTGACAATTGTCAGTTTGAAACATCTCGGCCGGACCAAGATAGCATTTTATAAGTATTTGTATGACATTTGTCAGACCAAAGTAGGAGTTCTATTCTGCTCCCGGACAGGAAGCTGTCAGATGTTTCAATGTATGGAAAGAGAGGATTCAAAGGCACACAACATTAAGATTCAAAGGCTGCCGCAGAGCAATATTTGCAAACTTTTATCACCCACAAAAATTGTCTCATCTGAATCAAAATGTATTTATAGAAATACCATCCAGGAATAACCTTCTATGACTTACAATAGAAGATTTGTTCGAAAAATTATTTTGATTATGAAAAAACACATGAATTGTGGAACATCAAAATTACAGTTTAGAGCTCAGTTTGGTTTTTTTGCCCTAGCACCTAGAAAATAAGAGCTAGGGTCTGCATTTTTTTACGACTTGTGAGGATTATGAATAGCTATCTAATAGTTAATAGAAAAGAATTTATGCTTTAGAGAAAAATGAAAAAAATACAATATTCAAAGGCTGCCGCATTCAAAGGCAGACCACTTTCCCCTACTTACCGTGTAAACAGACGGAATTCCCACGGGAATTCCCATGAGATTTTCCATTCCGGATGGGAATTCCGGATGGAAATTCCCATATTGAACTGTCAAATTTTTACCATCCGCTCTATGCGCCTCTGGTGGACTTCAAGCGCAACACAAAAATGCTCCGAAGATTTGAATTTCAAATTTTGTTTTTTCCGAATATAAATAACGGAATGTGTATTTAGAAGATATTTTACGTACTTTATTTTATTAAAGTGGCTTTATTATACCACAAGGATATTAGTAATATTATCTATTAATACATTTCATGGAAAATCTTTTAAAATTTCTCGAGAAATGATTAGAAACGTTGTTATAGCGTAAATATCTTGTCAAAAACCCCCAATTAAAGTGGATAAATCAACGACAGGCTTTGGATATCTTTGCTGATAGGACCTATTGATTAATTTTCGTTTAATTGTAGTGCTGATAATTTAAAATTTTATAAAGTGTTGGAAGAAAATGTATAAAATATCCCTGGGTGACCAAGCAGTCAATTCATTCGGAACAGAGATGTTTACAAAAATTAGTTAATTGTATAATAATTGAATAGAAATTGTTTTAAAAAACAAGAAGACTGTAAAATATTTTAAAATTTTATTTCCAAAAAAAAGTAAACAATAAAAAATATTGAAGTAATATTTTATATCCGAAAAGGCAGTTGATATGGTTTCTGGCTATAATTTTCATCAGTGAACTTCGATAGTTCTTACTATTCTTTGTATTTCCTTATCTACATTATTATATTCTTTACATTTTTTAATAATGGGATTTATTGAAAAAGATAAATTTTGAATCTTCCTTTCCAACCATTTAAACCTCTTCTAAAATGTTATTGATGAATATTTAATTTAATCCAGAAACACTAATCCTTTCAAAATTATTATAGTATTATTATTCGATTTCAAATTTGCTTTTAAAATCAATGTTTTGATCACTACAGGAGATTTTACATGTTTTTTCATATATTATTTGCTTAAAAACACTCCAAATTAAATTTTCGGAATTTTCCGGAAGCAAAAAGCTATCTCGAGTGAGATAGCTTTTTTCCATTTTAGAAAATTGAATATTTTACCCTCCAACGGAAAATTTCCATTTGAAATTCAAAATATTTCAAGACATTCGGGCAGTTTCGTGCACTTTTGCAGAGGGCGCTTGTATAGCAAATTTACCATTTGCTCGTGGGAATTCCCGTGGAAATTCCGTCTGTTTACACGGTTAGTGTCAATTGCGTAACCAGAATTATAATAAGAGAGAGGTCAAATTTCAAATTGGAGGATTATTGAATTGAAACTTAAATTTCATTTTCAATTTCAATTTCAATTTTCATTTGACGGAAAGGGATTTCAGTTTGAAAGAGAAAGAAGTAAAATTTCAATCGATTGAATTTCACTCAAATGAATAAGTGTGCCAGAGTCAAAAGAGTTTTCACGAACTCCTAATAAATAAATAAGTAAATAATATAATAATAATAATAATAATTAAATAATAAAATTTTTATTAGAAACTTTAGGAAAATGAAATCCACTTAGGAACTGTCTTCTGAATTTTTTTTTAATTTTATTTGTGCGCCGATTTTGACGGATTTAAACAAGGGGTACAAAAACGTTCTCATGGATTTGAAAAAAGACAATGTTCTTAGCGCTTTTAGACTTCATACTGGAAAAATCAGCAATCAGCATATATCTTATTTTAATCTGATTTTGATGGGAATAAGTGGTTTAGATGACTCATAAAATTTTCATTACTTTTTCATAAACAAATATTAGTTTTTTTATTATAAGGAAAAGATCAAAAGCAATTTAGATTTTTTCTTTAACTCCTTTATGACGATTTCAATAAGCTTACTGTTAAATTCACTGTAAAACCATTTCCACGTCATTTTATATTATCTCAAATTATTTACAAAAACGAGTAGGGGAGACTTGTAGGGAAGGCAAAATTTGCCAAAATGCATATTTAATTCATTCACGAGCTCTGAGAAAACTTAAACATTTTAAAATGAGCATATTCTTATAGGAAAATTACTGCTCTACAATATTGCAGAAGACTATTTTCCTCTATCTCGAAAGAAATGTGGTTTTCGAATCATTTTCTAAAAGTCGATTTTGTGGAGATTCTCAAAATTTCTGGGGAAATTTTGTCAGTCTTCGGATAATTTGTGACGTTTTACTCTCGCAAACGTTAAATATATCAAATAGACATATTTTTATAGGAAATTTATTCCACTACAACTTTGTGGAAGATAATTTTTCTCTATATTAACGATAAATGTGCTTAAATTGAGCTAATCAGTATTGATATTTTCTGTAAGCCAAATATTCCAAAAACAGTGCTCAAAATTTCATTATTTTTTTATTTTACATAATCCTTCCTTGAATCCCTTGAAACTTTGTAAGTTTAAGAAGGTTCATGAAGGCTATCTATAATAAAAATTTCAAGCCTCGGACTCTTTTATTTTAGAAAATAGTGAATATTGAAATTTTTGTTTTAACAAATTTTGCCCCAGTCTCCCCTATACACTTCAACAAAAAATTCTCTAAGACGTCTAACACATTTCTAAATTAGCTTTTCTTCAGTGGAAATTCCGATAAAGAAAAAAAGTTCTTTTTTATATTTAAAATTAAAAAATTAAATTTAATCTTTCGGCGGATTTCGTAAGCTGAAAGGTTACTAAAACCACCAAGAAATCTATTCTTGAAGAAAATGACGGGAAATTGATCAAAACTTGAATGGAAAAGGCTCTTTTGAAAAACTTTTTAAAAGTTCTTTCAAAAATTCAATGTTAAGACTATTTTTAAATATTTTGGGGCCTAATGCGGGAAGCTCTAGCTAGATAAAAGTTGATCGAAAATTCTTCAAAATTTTTTAAAGGCATTTTTTGAAGATTTTTAAAATTAAATTTTCCACAATGCTTGTAATATCTTTCATACATTTTTTTATCTAAATTAAATGGCTTTGGGCTTTTTAGAAGGCTTTTATCGCTTATTCAATTCATGAAGTTCATTCAATTTATGAAGTTGAATTCCCTTCGTCTCTATATAGGTATGATAACATTAAAAAAAATCACACTGACGCAAACGATAAAAAGTAATTATCCAAAACTTTGAATTTTCAATTTCGAAAGATTTAAAATCCAAGATGTAATTAAATATTTCAGTGTTGCATAATTTTTACATCTTACATTAAGGTTTAAATGACAAAAAGGATTAAAGCTCGAAGCTCCTAAAATTGTTTTAATTTAGGAAAACGATTTGGGATTCAAACTACATTTTCGTACATTTTTGATGTTGTTTTGAATTATAGATGCTTAACGGCGTCGCGAAACTTAGAGAATTATGGCGGGCGGCGAAAAGGTGAAGAGATACACACATTAATTAAAAACACCCACCTGTTCTCCGATCAAATGCGTCATTCTCGGCATTGTTGGCATATTTTTCACGCCTCTCTGACGAATTATTAATTGGGCTCAATTATTGCATTAGCTGTGAAGATGATGGAGCTTTACTAAAATAAAAATGTGCCAATTTTTCTTGAACTCGAAATCAATCTTCAATCAATTGATGTAAAGCTATAAGAACACTGTTTCAATTGAATTTAAAGCAATTTAGCTCAAGCTTACCCCTTTGATGGGCCTTTTTAATGAAATTATCCTTGAGAAATTGAGTTTTAGGATTTATAGATGCAGAGGAAAGTTATGAAATTGATTCTTAGAAGAGCACCTATATGAAAGACAATTCTGGGGTAATTTGTGGCGAAAGGAACCAAAAGGAATCTTTTCTAGGAATTAGGTTATTAGAAAATATCATGAACACTCAAACTTTTTATATAGTCCACAAAATACAAATGCAATGGAAAAGAAAATCATTGAAAATTATTTTTGCCCTATCCCAATGATTCATGCAAAAAAAGAAATCCAAAAGTATCATGCTTAGAAGTTGTATATTAGTTTTTTTTTGGGGGGCTCTCTGGACTCTTCCAGCCCCCTATCCAGCAACTCCTTATCGCCGGGACAGGTGAATAATATTATTAATGCGAAAATTCGGCGTATACCCTTTCATTATTTATTATGATTAGTGTATATGTTTGAGATTGGGAGTCGAAGCGGCTGCAAGATGCTTTTCCTAAAACGTGCTATTTCCTTCCGGAGTACTATTACGAGACAGACGTGTTGTAACTTCTCTATCTACTATTATTATTATATGGAAAGTATTAAATAGAGGATTATGCAAATGTGAAGTTTTTGGTTTTGAAATACATACAATGACAACATTTTATTAAAATAATTTTTTCACAATTCCACAACAATTTTGAATTCTTTTAAATTTGAGTTCTTATGTTATTTTTTTCTTTGTTTGATTTCAATAATAAAAAAATTTAAATTTTTAATTTAAATAATAATAAAAAATTAAATAAAAGTTTTTTTCATTTTAATTTACTTTTGAACCGTTTATTTTTTTTAAAACATTTTAATGTTTTTCGTTATGCTCAGCGCACAATAACTTTAATTTATAAACATGTTTTAAAAATCGTCTATTAGAGTGAGCGAGATGACTAGATGTCGATCTCACTCACTCTCATTGAAATGTCAAAAATATGTTTACAATACAAAAGTTAATGTGCGCCAGGCATTACACAGAAAAAAATATTTTGTAAAAATGTTCGTAAATGTTTGTGAATTATGGGGGACTTACAAAATACTCGTAAATCGTGTAACCCACAAACAAGTCCGTTAAAGTTTGTACTTTTTCCACAAACATTGTTCGTAATATGATCACTTGACGAGCATTTTTTGTACTTTTACAAACATTTGTTCGTAAATGTTCGTAAATACACAGAAATTGTTCGTAAAATTTTGTCATTTGTAAATGTTAGTCGTGAGACAAACAAAAATTGCTTATGGGTCCTGAAGATTCTTGATTCAGTGAGTATCATTCATGGTTTTTAGTCTGGTACTCGAATTTTCTGAATCTTAAAGAACAACCAATTTAATGTTTTGATTTTTCAGAATTTTAAATGCCCTTTAATATCAAATCCTAAGTTAAAATTTTCTAAAAAATCTTGACTGATAAAAAATTAGAGAAGTTCAGCTATATGGCTAAGCCTTATGACGTGTACACACTTGAGGAAATTTTCGTAAAAAAATCCCTTTTAAAAAAAATTTGACGTTTCTGTCAAAATTTGATATACAGCTGTTTGGAGAATCTCCAGAAAATCGACTTCTAGAAAACGGCTTCAAACCCAAAGCACAATTTATTTTTTTGCAAAAGGGAAAGTACTCTTCAGAAAAGTTATAGAGAAGTAAATTTCCTATAAGAATATTCTCCTTAGGAATCGATTAACTTTTCTGTGATCTCGTGCAAAAATATAAATATCCATTTTGAGAAATTTTGACCTAGTCTCCCATATATATTTTTAGTTCGTCGTTTGTTACCTCAAAATGAAACTGTTTTAACTGCATTAAACCCATGTGAAGTTAAACAAATACAACAGACGTTGTAGTCTGTTATATACTTATATTACCAATTTATAAATTTATACATTTTATTTTGGAAATAATTAAATTTTTAGGATTTTTCAAAAAACGATCGTTAAATAATGTATCTAAATGTAATTTGTAAAGAATTCTAAAACAACATTCCCTAAAGTATCACAATTATGTTTGAAAAAGTGACTGTCAATTGAGTAATATTGTAACCAAAACTATATTGTAGGAGTCAGAATTCACTTAAAATAACAATAAAAATATCAAGAGGAAAATAATTAACCTGTCTCACCTGTTCTATAGTTAGTTTAATTTCTTATTTTATTTTTCTAATTTTTATTTAGGAGAGCTGTATCTAATTTTGTCCCGTTTGCAATTTCGACCACTTCTTTTTTTGGTCCTCAAATTTCTATGAAAAAAATGTCGCTTCGACGAACGAGATGATGTAAAAAAGACTTTGGAAAAATTCCGAAAGTGCAAGTATAACTATGATATAATTATGTAATATATATAACTATATGTATAAGATGGCCAAAATATTATCCAAAGCTATGTCTACATTTATATGAAATTTCACAATGTATTAAGAATTATTTTAGAGAAAACAAAGACAATGAACTATCTACAAGATTCCAAGTAACACTCCTTAGTCCTTAAAAAGAAGTAACAAAAATCAATTTGTATGAGAAATATTACATTTCAAACTTAAGACTTCGGCACTTGCATACAACTATGTCGAAATTTGGTACAGTTACTCTATACCTACAACAAATATCTCAGAGTTTTGAAGAGAATAATTGCAATTATTTTAATTTTGACCTTATTCTGAATTACAAGTAACTTGTCTATGACATTACATATTCTGTCAAAATTGAATTTTGAATTCAAAAAGTTGTCACTTAGTCACAAAGAGTTCAGTTCAAAAAGAAACAATCTCTGGCCTCTGATTTTGGTTAGCCACTGAATTTCCATTGACTCTCAGTCAGTGAATGTTTTGTAGTATTTCATGATTGCTTTCCTTCCTCCTCCTACTTGGCGTGTCACGAGGGAAAGACGCGGCCAAACAATCGCGTCGGACGGTAAATAGACGCGTATTTACCCATTTTCGCTGGTGTTGTCGCACCGTATTTACATGTGTGCCAAAAGAGATACATGCTCTTATATACCGATACTTATTTGCCTCACCAGGTGAACAATAACTAAAAGTAGAGGCATTTTTGTGGCAAAGCTCAGGCGGAAAAGTGCGTTATTGGACTTGAATCTTTCTTTCACATCTCGAAAGTAAATCAGTCAATATCTTAAATAGAACCTTTTGCATAATCTTAGATATTTCTTTGTGTGAAAGTGTTGATAAAATGTGACTGTTTCTTTTCTCGCGCATTGTGAAAAGGTCACTTCAAGGCAATTTAATTGCTTCTGAAGGTGCACAATATAAACCAAAATATATGTGATTGTTTTCGCACTATTAAAGATTAAATATTACAATTATGGTTACAAACATTTTTCAACAAATAAAAAAATAATAGTATTATTTGTGCGTTCTCAAAGATGATTAAAATAATTGGGTGAACCCCTAGACAAAGTGACATAAAAAAAAGGAATTGGAATTTCTTATCATTTAACATTTGGCTATCAAACTACACCGGAATGCTTTCACCAAACGACGACGGATCACAGGTGAGGGACCTTATCGCTTATCTCGGGACATTTTGCCTATATAACTATATTGACCTCAAAACAACTAAAATGATTGTCCTAAGAAAAAAAATTCCAAGAAAATTCCAGTGTGAAATTCATAACATTATTGTCCCCTTGAAATTTTTCATTACCTCAGTCAATTGATGCTGATTGACGAAAGCGTACAGGTGACCATCGAGACTCATTGGGATTCAAAGTGGGCTTTAAAGAAGGTGATAATTGCAAACAAAGGCACAATTTGTGTGCGAATAGTACGAACAGGGTATAATGCACGTGGAAATTGATCAAATATTGAATAGAAAACTGTTTTTTTTACCTTTTTTTTGAAAATATCCAATTTTAATTTCAGTATATCATTATGAAAAAAATTGGAGGATAAATTAGGTGATTTGCATTTCTGGAAAATTACGTAGTGAATAGCTTTTCATGACAATAATGAATTTCACTCTAATCACATGATGTATACTAAATCACTCTTTCAAAATTTCTTTTTGAAGAATGATTAAAAAATATTTCTCACAAAGCAGTAATGGTCTCTACACACTAGAAAAATTTATATCCATATTGAAGAGTTTTCCTACACAAGCATAGGAAATTTACTTCAATATGGACATAAATTTCTCTAGTGTGTAGAGACCACAAGGGAGACTGGGACAATATTTATCAAAACGGATATTCTAATTTTACAAGTTTTCTACTAAAATTTAATATATTATAATTAGTATATTCTTATAGAAAATTTACTACTCTACAACTTTATGAACATCACTTTTCTCTATCCTAAAAGAAAATGTGCTTTACGAGCCATTATCTAAAAGTTGAGTTTACGAAGATTCTCAAAATATCTGGGGCATTTTTTTTATGCTTTAGATAATCTGTGATGTTTTACTCACCTTAATCCTGTTGATATATTCTTATAGGAAAATTATTGCTTTACAACATTTATAGAAGAACATTTTTCTCTATTTTAACGAGCAATTCACTTTAATTACGTAGGTCAATATTGCTATTATTTGTAAGGAAAATATTATAAAAACAGAGCTCAAAATTCTAATTTTTTTCAACGTTCTCTGCTTCAAACTCTTAAAACTTCATATGATTAAGGAGTTCCATTAAGATCATGTGGTAAAAATTTAAAGCTATGGTCTCGTTTATCGTATACGATACCGATTTTTGATATTTGACAAAATTTGCCTCAGTCCCCCTACTACAAAATTGGACTCTTATGCAGATGATCGCAAAAACTCTTGTTATTTGCGTTCGTAAAACGATTTCATTTGGGGATAATGCTCCAATTTGGTCCACTCTTACTAACCTGGCTCTAGGATGATTAACTAACGGATGGAGCATTTTAATTCAGAAATGGTATATTTTTCTTAAATTCTTTATAATTTTTAAGTCTTAGATCCCACAAAAATAAATATAACAGGAAATGGTAGGCACATGTACAGAGAATATATTTTTATTGAATTTAAATTTGTTACAAATAGAAAATTTGTCAGAAAAATTCAAAAAAATTGCGAAATTTACGTCTTTTTCACATAGGTTTTAGGAACTCTTATCTTCGTGCAATCATTATAAACTTTGAGCGAATAACATAACATTAGATACTCTTTCATATGGTAAAAGTTTTAAAATGATTGCATTTGGTTTTATACTAAAACTAAAAAATCACATAAGAAAAATATACCATACTTTTGTACGGAAAATGTATGGGAATGCTCCGCCCTGACCTGGCTATACCCTTGATACTTAAAAGAGCCTCTTGCCAATCCTGAGCACCTCTATATATATACAATACTGAACATAGGACAAGATGTAGTGTTCCCTCTCTTTCTCACAAACTTTTATTGGGATCCCGAGGCCCCCCTTTAACCATTTGATGACTGGATCTTTCACCTTGTATTTGACACTGCCCTTACATGTATTATCTGAAAATGAAAAAATATATTCCTTTTCAAATTCCATCAAAATCTCCAAACCGCAAAATAATTGAGTTAGTTCCCTGTAATTTTGAATGAGCGATTTCTTTAATAAATTTTATTATATTCCATGTATCAAATTTCTTTGTCAGAATATAAATCGAATAAGTCGATTTTTTGCAATATTCGTTCTTTTCGTTTTTCGGTTACTTCTTGAATATTATTTCGAAAACTTAATTATTCCCAAAATTGGAGGGGTTTCAATTTTTAAAAATCCTATACTCCAGCATGTAAAATCTCAGCTTAAAATCGATCTGCTGTAAAGTTGACCATTTGCGACTTATTCGTTTTATATTCTGAGCCGTCGAGATAGCAACTTAAGATTTTCTTAGAAACCTCTTGTAAATCAAGCTTCCCATCGACAAATCTCATCTATATTTTCGTTTTATATCTATTCATCCCTTCAAAACCATATTATTTTGAGATATTCAAAAATATGTAGTGCGAAAAGAAATTGAAGTTGTTTATGGAGATAATTGTCTGGACTAATCTTAATCTTATAATGTCAAGAGTTAAATAACTCTAGAAAGTGTATTTCTCAATTACTAATTTCAATTGAACGTAGAGTTTCAATAGGATAATTTAGAATTAGACCTAATTTGTATTTCAACAGTCATTGCATATCTATACTAAATATTTTATTCACTTAGATTCAGGATGAAACGCTCTCCTGTTCTTGAATTAATTAACATGGTGATTTTTCCTAAAACTTGGACCGCTTAACTATTTTATTTATCCCAACAATTATTACGAAATTTAAAGCACGGGCTATAAGAAGGGAAACACGAGTATGAATATTATGCAAAGTTTTTTCAGTCAAGCCATCCCTTTTCAAAAAATTAAATAAATGTTGCTTCCAAAATATAATTATAAACATACGACAGATCAATAATTTTTGCAAATAAGAACAAGACTGTATATTTAAGTTATAATACACATTTTCTTCTGCGGAAGTCGTAAATTTCAATATTATTTTTGTCAAATTGTAATACGAATATGAAAATCAGTTCAATCCAATCCTATAGTTATTTCGGAATAGGATTTCCCAAAATCGTCTGCAATATTTCTAACATAATTTATTTGACAACAAAAAGTTATATTTAGCAAATGAATAAAACATATTGGCATAGATATCAAATAATCAACCTTTTTCATGCGTGAGTCACAAATGATGCGCAATTTGATGGAAAAGCTCAACCAAAGCTCCTCAAGACGCATATATCCAGCTGTTTTAGGAGCAGGTGAATAAAGGAGTGTCAACACCCAAGAGTGTTATACTCAATTGAATATCGATCAGAAAATAGTTTGAAGAAGGTTTCACACATTTTTTCCGCCCTGTAAATATATTGGGAAAAATAAAGGGTGACAGAGTTAAAAACACTTTACGGAATGCTCAAATTTGTGAAATTGAATCTACATCTACACAGCCTGAAGATTGATTTTGCCGTAATTTATTTGATGAAAAAAATTATTTAACAGTTCAGATCAATTGGTTTAAAGTAACATATCAGGGAGTAGACGTTAGTATAAGTTTTTTTTACTAAGTATTTTTTATATTTACAGAAGCTTAAATTTTTTAAGACTTATTTGCCAAACATTTAAGAATTACATTAAATTCCTTAATGTCCAAGCTAAGTAAGTTTATATTTGGTTTTCCGTGATGAGCATTGGCTATTAGAAAATACATATTAAATATTTTATCCCATAAACGTTTTATGATATTTTCGAAAATTATGTTTTCTGCAACCCTTTAGGAACGATTAGGTCACTGGTGACCGAAAAATAAAAATTTTCCTATGGCCATATACGGTAATGTCGTGCTATAAAAACTGGGAAATAATGATATTTTCTGACCCTAAATTTTTGAACTTCTCGTTCTTAAATGGCTAAACCATTTAACCCTCTGCTATTGGATCACATACGGTTTTAGCAGATTCATAACAACTTATCTTAAATGCTTTTCTCTAATAAAGTCAAAATTAAATTTCCAATAAAATATCAACTATAGATTCAATATTGACTTACAGAGGCGGTTAAAATTATTTGGAATTTGTTTAACCCTTTAACGACGAAGCACTTTTTACGGACTGAAAATCAACAATAAAAATTAAACTGAGAAACATAAATCAGTGATAAGTCTTATGCCCAACGCACAATAACTTTTGTTTAGTAAACATATTTTTGACATTTCAATGAGAGTGAATGAAACATAGCTCTAGTCTTCTCGCTCATTCTTATGGGAAATTTTGCAAACATGTTTACAAACAATAGTTATTGTGCGCTGGTCATTACATGTACCCTTGGAAAGTCCAACAGAGTCTGATTCGGTGTATTTTGTGCTTCTATGAAGATAGGGACAAAAATAGCCCAAAAAATTATGTAATTTTTCTAACAATACCAATGAATAATATTTTTGGCTTTAATGAAAAATATTACGTATGAGTATTGTAGTTTTTATTGCCAAAAGGGTTTTGCTTAAAACAAATTGTAAGTATAAAAAATAAATAAAATCAATTATGAATTTGAGAATTTAAAAATTCGCCATTTTCGAGCGTAAATATTTACTACATAACAAATAGTTAGAGACTTACAAAAAATATTCTAGATTCCTTCAACCTTCTACTTTACAATTATGTAGACATAAGAAAATATAAGTTTAGGTAGTCAGAAAAAATTATTTTCTTTATGGGACACCGGCGGTGTTCCAATCGTCCTTAAAAGGTTAAGCTTTAACTTTGAAGAACCGTAAACGTATCCAATAATGAAAAGTTACTTTGTAACTTTTGATAATATTCCAAGAACATAAATTTTGGAAGAAATAAAGAGAGAGGAACAAAAAAAAATCTTAATGATGCACGGATTGATTTATAAGGAAAGTGCCAAGTTGCAATCCCTCATCATTTAGCATTTAGGTTTAGTAATGGTTAGATGAACGGACAGGTGGATGAACAAATGAACATCTTGCAGCAATAGAAAACTGATACAGAATTCAATGCATAATTTTTGAAGCGTTGCAAAATCGAGAAATTTTCAATTATGTAAGCCTTGATGGGGCTCACCTCAATTAAATTACAAACAGAGGGAAATTGGAAAACTGTAGGTGCCACCCATTTTTCACTTCATGAGAGAACAGTCCACGGTGACTGATGCTCACTCATTGAAGACTGAAGACAGTTACTTAACAGTAAGAGCTTCTAAGCAACCTTTCACCACCCAAAAGGATGGTAGGGGTTGGGAGTGTCAAAGGAATAAAGGATTAGGATTAGTGGGTTACAGCCGTCGCCTTGGGTTGACATGTGTCGAATAGGCCGTACACTCTACAGTTGTAACTTTTAAAACAAAATAAAATTTAAAAAAATTAGGTGTTCCATTTGAAGTTGAGAAATTTCTACGTCACTCGATATTTTTTTTAATTAATTATATTTACGCGAAAAATATGTTTAATTTTTATCAAATTTACACCGGTTATAGTGTGCAGCGTCAGGAGTACCAGATCTTTTGGAATAATAATTTATGTTGACATGGGATAGTGTGGAATGGAGCCATCGTAGAGTATGAGCAATAAATTTCATTGAACCCTCTGGACTCTCATCTAAAATGGTCAAATATTGACTCTGATGACTCCCAATTTGTCAGTACAATGACGAATGGGGACACTTCCTGGGCGTCAATAGGTCCCTTGTTTGCCTTTTCCGACATCAATGAACTAAAAAAAAAGAGAATATCATCTTTATGTGAAACCCTTTTGCTTTTGGTAACATATAGAGGAGTGACCATGAAAAATTCATTAATTGGGACTTATTGGGGTATTTCCCACCGCAAATTACCCAATTTTATACCATTTGACCCTTCATTTCTTTTCCGCATCATTAATTTGTGAATAAAAAAAATACATGTCGGATTTACAGCAATAACCTACAAATTTCATTAATTAATTTATTCGATGATATATAACTGAGGCGGCATTCTCCTTGAAAATTCTCTTCACGAGAGTTGTTTTCCTCTTTTTTGCATAAACATATTTTTATTGAGCCAACAGTCTTTTGGGACCGAGACACACCCCAACGAAGAGAAGCCCTCAGTATATAAAATAATCCATATAGGTTGATATAATCAAATTATTTAATCGATTTTTTTTATAAGCTCTCTATTACATATGCCACATCGTCTGTGGAGAATGTCTTTGCGAAAAGCTCTCGTGACGTCCAACCATCTCTGAGCTCATAGAAAAATTTCCACGGACTATGGATGATTATTTTTTTTTACTGAAAGAATGAGAGGAAGAGGATTTCCCCTCGAGAACTAGAGAGAGAGAGAGAGAGAGTGAGAGAGCTTTCCGGTGAGCTTTTGCTTGGATGTATTGTTAAAGCCATACGGATTTGTAGAGGCATGAGAAAAATCCGCACCAAAAACACTTCCACACCCCCAAAATCCAATTCAACAGGTCTCTTTATTAAATTCAAATATGGAAAATCACTTTTTTTTCATACCCACTATATTCGTACCACAGAAGTTAGAAAAAAAAAACCGAGGCAAAATTCCCATTTGATGGAAAATCCCTTTTCAAATAAATTTCTTCTCTACTGCAATTTTATTAAAATATCTATTGTGACATCCATTTCACTGGATTCCATTGTTGGTGAGGTTTTCTCTGGAATTAAGAGAACTCTTTAGAAATGTGCATTTTCCTCCATCCACTTTGGACTTCTATAGCTTTCACAAAATCCTCGCTTATATATGGACAATACGTGATATTGGAACAAAAACTCCACATTTATTTATTATATATATAGATTAGAGTTTTTTTTATGAATTTAAAAAATCAGGATATAGCAAACATAACACTAGAGGAGACCCGGGCATAATTAGTCAGGGATTAGGGGCATAATTAGACAGCGAGCTTTTCTAGTTAACCATATTATTATTATACTACAATTTATTTAGATTTTTTGTTGTAAAATAGTGCTAAAACTGCAATTTTAGTGTAAAGATTTTTAACCCACACTGAGAAAAAACGCGGGTGCCATTAACTTTTTTTCCTCATAAACTTAACACTTTTTAGGTGTAAAAATATATCATTTTTTAATGTTAATGTTACACCTTTTTAAGGGTAAAATTAACTTGGAAAAGGGTAACTTTACCCCCAATACACCTAAAAAGCTTAATATTTACACCGATTTCGGATCAATACTGCAGGGTAAAATTAACATTTCCGGAATGTTATTTTGACTTCTTCGGATTTCTCTCACTGAGAGTTACCCCTTTCCACGTTAATTTTACCCTGAGAGAATACTGGGAGAAATCCGATAAAGTTAAAATAACATTCCGGAAATGTTAATTTTACCCTGCAGTATTGATCCGAAATCGGTGTAAATATTATGCTTTTTAGGTGTATTAGGGGTTAAAGTTACCCTTTTACGTGTTAATTTTATCCTTAGAAGTTGTAAAATTAACATAAAAAAATGTTGATATATTTTTACACCCAAAAAGTGTTAAAGTTATGACGAAAAAAAGTTAATAGCAGTCTCTTTTTTTTTCAGTGGTGTAGTATTTGAACTTCAAAGTTGTTAGTTTAGATTTTGACCTTGTTCCTAGTTTACTAAAGTTGGTTTTAATATATTTTCACTTGGATAATTAACTTGTTTTTTATAGTAATCAATACTGAAACAGTCAGTCTTCTGGAGAAGCGGATAATTGCTAGAAAAAAAGCATAAAAAGCATAAAACGCTTTGCCACCCACGAATTCGAGAACTTACTTATATGCTAATACTTCTTCTTCTGGAGCCTGACGGAAACTTTGTGCTGTCCTTAATTCTTCCGGTGTTCGTCAGAAAAGCATTCCTCTTTCAAATTAAAAGAATCGGATTTTTCTCCAAAGCTTTCGACCTTTGTTTGGTGTGAGTCTTCTTCAGTGGGTCAATTTAGAAACTTTTAAATATTTGAAAAACGTTTAACGTCTGATTAACAACTACACATCGCCACATTCGCTTTAAATTCTGAATTCTCCACCTTTTCTTTCTTCTTTATCTACCTTTTGAAAAAGAAGAAAGAAAAGTTGGAGAATTCAGTAGACAAAGCGATAGTAGGAGATCCAACTCGTAGAGCAACAAGATATATCAAAAAGAGTTAAAAATTACTGAAATAGTGAATATCTCCCGGGAATTTAGAGCAATGTGGAGATGTGTAGTTGTTAATCAGACGTTAGATGTTTTTCAAATATTTAAAAGTTTCAAAATTGACCCACTGAAGAAGACCCACACCAAGGGTCAAAAACCTTGGAGAAAAACCCGATTTTTTTAATTTAATTTTCTTACAAACACCGGAAAAATGGAGGACAGCTTAGATCCTATACCTCAAAAGTACTTTTCGATCTCCCAAAATTATTTAGGACTAATCAAATTGCCTTTGGAATAAAAATTACTTACCGGTTATGAAACGATTTATTACCAATTCGGAACTAATTGGAATCAATTCAGACTTGTCAGAAATCCCAAGACCTTTCTAATGAGGCCAAATATGATACCATTCGATTGGGAAATACACTCTCTGGTGCCTTTTAAACTTTTGACCTTGAAAAACCGTTGTAAGGAACGATTCAACGGGATTTTCGTGTATGGACTAAATGTCCGCTTGCGTAATCTCTAACAGATATCCAAAAATGGTTTTGGAAGGAAAGGGGAGGAATGAGGAGCATGTTAATGGTCTCAAAGTCGACTTATGGAAGGGGGGGTCCCTTGAAGGTCCCAAGTCTCTATCTCTAACCGTTTGGGCTCTATGCGTAGTTATTCCCGGACGGACAGATGAACAAACGGACAGACGGACAAACAACTTGACATAATTTCCCAGAAGTAGTCAGAAATGCGAAGATATGTTGTGAAAAGTGATCCCTGCCGGTTGAAGAAAATTTTAGTGGGTTGAAAAAACCGAAGGATTATATGTATATACCGCTCTCTTTATGGAGTTTTAGCAGTAAAAGGTTATTTAAAGTCTTTTCCATTATTTTTGAGTGACCCATTAAGTATTAGTAAACTTTATAGTGCATCAAGTGAAATAATATTTAGTATATTTACGTTCAAAATTTATGAAAAAAAAATGTTTAAAGCCACCTGATAAATACTTTAATAAATTATGAACAGAAATAACTTAAATAGTAATTTGTTTAATATTTTTCTAAACCAATATAATATCCTATTGACTAGTTCCACCCTTGGATAACTCTGCTACGATTTCGCTATTGATGATATATTTTATGATTGAAGTTTGAAATATAAAATTTAGTTATACATTGAAAGATTTATAAAATGTGAATGGTAAAATAGTATTCAAAACTCTCAGCAGTAATTAAAAGAAATTTTTTAATTTTGTTGGAATTTTGAATTAAAAGTTCACATACCATTGGTGGCAAATAAAGTCCATCTTGCATTTAATTTTCCAACTAGTCCATCAACTTTCTGTTAAAATTACCATAAGCTCGCTGATGATATTCAACCCGTTATTCGGAGACAACAACGACCACTTGAGAGGACCAATTCGGCAAGATGAGCTCTCTGGGTGGATTGGGTAGGAAATTGTGGTGCAGTAATGAAAATGCAAATGAGCTTTAGGAGGGAAAAGCGCGAGTGACAAAAGCAATTGTCGGATGAGTTTCGAGGGTAAACTTTTGAAGACGCCGATGATGACGTTGTTAGCTTGCGGGGGAACTGCTGAAGAGAAAGATCTTCAATTTGCTTATGCAAATGGCAATTGAATTCGACAACCGGAGACACTCATGCTTTTGTAGACATTTTTCATTATTATTAATAGGTTTCCGGGCAAGAGATGGAAAGCTTCGTAACACGCAAGATAAACTCAGAGATGTAGAAGAATTTTTTTTCTTGTCCACAATGGGCTTTTGTGTTTCGGAAAAGACGTGTATAAACAGATTTTCCAGACTATAACTTTATTATTAATTTGAGATTATATCATTCGCGTGACAAACTTCACAATGGACACATATTCTAGGCCACAAAAGACTTTAACAAACTCCATTAAATGCCCTGTAGTTGAAGGACAGAATCCTTGCAAAAACCACCGGATTTCATGTTCAAGAAAGAGGGAAAGTTCCCAGGGAAATGACCAACATTGCCTTGGAAAATTAATTCAATTAACTTTTGAGACTGCAGCAATTTTCCTCTGAGGACGCATCAACCCAAAGTGTCTAAACAATTAAGCACGTAGGATTAAGGAGTTTTATTTTTATTGTTACGATCGACCTTTTCGTCATTTTTGATGATATTTTAGATCATCAAGGTTTACCCATAATATAACTTGAGGTGGCATTCTGGAATGCTTTCAGTCATGAGTCATGAACTGTAAGTTGTAGTCTTCCTATTAGCTTTATATGTTTTTTAGGAGAAATAAGGGAAATGAGATTATTTCAGTATATTCAATACATCAAGTACAATTCTGAAGAAGAAAAGCTCTGAAGGATTATGCTTGATAAATATTGAAATAATTACCTTTAATTTCTTTTAAAAATATAGAGCTATGTAAGATTAAATTACTAATACCTAATTATGACTGAAGAATTGGCATCCTATAGGGTAAGGGCTCATAATTTTGCCCAGTCTGCTTATAAGCATCGATGTTCCAAGTTTGAAGTGCGATATTTTCAATACTAATTGACTTTTTTTGTTACTCTCTTTTTAGAAGGGTTGCTTAGAAACTTGGCAAGGGTATATTGTCTATGTTTTTACTAAAATTAGTTTTAATACGTTTAAAAATGAATTGAAATGTAGAGATGAATTTGGCTCTTATTTTGGACAACTTGGTTATTAATTTGGACAACTTGGCTGTAAATTTGGACAGCTAATCCGCCTCAACAGGATGCCCATTGATCTTCACTTCATGAACCAATCTTACCAAGTCCTCTTCCTGTTCATGTAAGGGAACCGTAGAATGTCACAAGAAGCCCAGAAACTTTTTATATCATTCATTAAAGTGAGTTGACTTCGGTACTCCAAGCACGCTCGGATTCGCGCATTCCCTGGCCTTTCCGGAAGCCTTTTAAAGCTTTTCTCGCTACATCTCTTTCGTAGAGATGATGCTCCTTTGTTTCTCGAAGCATTTATACAACCTAGTTATCACAAAAGCTAAAATTTCACCAAATTTCGTGAGAAAAACACTTGTCCAAAATAAGGAGTGTCACCTCACTTGTGAATCTTTTGCAAAATTTCCCATTTTTCACACGAAAAATCTAATTCACAAGGCAAATCTCACTTCAGATCAAATGTACAAATCACTACTGACGTGAATCAACACAATATTCAATGAATATTCAATAATATCACTCAAACAAACTTAGAATCATTGTTAGTACTTCACAACAGTTAAATAAGACTGAAGTATACACAAAGTTCTGTCATATTTCTCATAAGCAATTGCTCACACTGAATTTTCAACAAAGCAATTTCAACTCAAATCATATTCAAAATTTAACGTATTTAGTGTTAAAATCTTCCAAAAACAACAAATATTTAGATAGAATTCATTATTCATCAAATTATTGGATTAAAAATCCATCATTTTAATCAATTTATTTTTAGTGTTCAATTTTATCCTCAAAGTGTCCAAAATAAGAAACTGGACAAAATTATAAGCCTTTCCCCTAATGAAAATTCTGATTTTGTGTTCTTCAACTTTCAAGTACAACAACTGTTAATTCTGAAAACAATTCGCAGAAAGAAATTAATTCCATAGTTCTATCTGGAAGAGGTTTTATCGATTTTTATGTGATAATCCCTAGTCCACCTTCCATTCCACTTCTATGTAATTGCAATAAAGGGCGATTCACGAGGTGTACAAATAAAATTCGCGGTCGAGGACACATTGACATAGACCGGAGCAAGGGGGTCCACCTTATCGAAAGAGAAAACCTGGCATGTAGTACAATTGTAATTATGAGTGAATGAATGGCATGAGATAAACACTAATTAGAAGCAATAGCATATGCTCGGGGGGAGTGAAGTGTTGTGTAAGGTTGCGTAATGAAATCGATAAAAGTCGTGTGCTGTGCACAATAATTGTTCAATGGATAAAATTTTCTGTTACTCATTTCCTCATACCTCTGAAAATACCATCGATAAATGTATTGTCAAAAATAGCGCGAAAATCCACCAAAATTAGCATAATATTTAAATTTCCGGGTATTTCCATGTAAATTGTGGGGAGGTGTTTTAATCCGCGAAAATTACTGCAATTGTAATTGCAACATTTAGGAAATTGTGAAACTTTTGGTTATAATTAAAATTTAAGGCACTCTAAATGCTTTTAATACCAATACCTCCATTTAGAATTGCATAATCGTAACTCAGTGTAACACATTTCCGTCTTTTGCTCTATTTTCTAAAAGAATATTTAATTGCAGGATAACTACACGTATATCTAGGTTTTGGTTATTTTGAAGAGAAAACCTCACAAGAAGCTTTTAGAGAAAGAGCATCTTAAGTCAGGTATCTGCATTATAGGCATGAAATTCCACAGAACTAATGGAGAACACCTCCAATGTGGTTTCTCAAAAAAATTATGTTATTTTCCAAATTTAAAAAAAATAAAAAATAAAAATAAGTTTTTAAGGATGTTTTACTATTTAGGGTAAGTGTACCAAATTTCGGCCAGCTTACAATTCCGGCCAATTTTTTTGCTCCTCGCTTTTCCATGAATTTTTTAGTTTTTACATACTTTAGAGATTATACAATGCAAAAAAGTAACAAAAATGTCGCTTCGCCAAACGAGATGATGTGAAAAAGACATTGGAAGAATTCCGGAAGGGCAAGGAACTATGAGAATGAAGGTGGCCGAAATAGACCACCAAAGCTATGTCAACATTTTTATTCATTTTAAAATGTATTAAGAATGATTTTAGAGAAAATGAAGACGATAAACAGTCTACAAGGTTCCAGAGAACACTCCTTAAGAAAAAGTCATTAAAAAAATCAGATTGCATTAAAAATATTACATTTCAAACTTGAGACCTTGGTGCTTTCATGCAATTATGCCGAAATTTGGCTACCCTATTTATTTAATGTTAAAAGATCTTTCCATAGCTTTCTTTTTAGTCACTAAAATTTACTGTTAGGGAAATGGGACACTTTTGAATATGGGGCAGCTTTGAAATTGGGATTTTTAACCTATTTTTAAATAAAATTGAGTTTTATCATGATATAATTTAGCTGTACAAAACAGAGTGAGAATCTCCTATGTTTAAACAGAACTGAGCAATATTATACGTAAATATTGCTCAGTTCTGTTTAAACATAGGTGAAATATTCCAATTTCAAAGTTGCCCCAAATTCAAAGGTGCCCCACTTTCCCCTAATAAACATATAGATCATGATTAAGCAAGAAATAATTTTTTCACCTTAACTCAGAAATGTCATTAATTTTCCTTCGATGTAAGAAGCTGATTTTTCCGTTCAAAAAAAATATATATATGAAAGATTCTTCATAAATGTTCCTATTCTAAAATTAGAAGCAAATCAATCTACGCACATAAGAATGGTAAAAATGTCAAATAATTGTGTTGCTGAAAAAAAACAGATATGAGCATGTTAGGGAAAAAATTGATAAAAATTCCATAAATATTGAGGAATTTTGATAATAAAGAGAGAACAAAATTCCCCAGGGAGGAATTTCAATTGCTTGCAGCTGACTTGCACTCACGTGAGGCTTCGAGAGCTTTTTCTTATCGTGTGTGAGAATTTTTGGGGAGCAAAGTCCATTGGTTATCGTTCCTAAAATGAGCAATTTTCGTGATTGAAGCTTCTCTATGTCTTGTTTTTTTTTTATTCCTCCCGGGGAAATGCGCATATTTCGTGAGATGAAAAAATTCCAAGGGGAAAAGGAAAATATGTACTCGAGACACAAGTATCAGGCTTCTGGGAAGTTTAATTTATTGCGCAGATTTTAGTTCATATTTCTTGTTTTTTTATCGCCTTTCCTGAGTATGAAACCACAATACTTGTTTCCACTAACGTAATCAAAGGGTTTTACGTTTTGTTTGAAAATCTTGTTCCGACTTTGGTTTTTCTTTTGAAATATCTGAAGAACTTTTTCCTGGAAAGTTATGTGGTAAATATATTCGTGGGAGACATTAACATGACTCTTAAATGTTAAAAGAATAGGTCCTTTTGCAATATAACTTGAAACCAAGGTGCATGTCATAAAGAAACTCAGAAATAATGATATAAATTGGCATGCGAATTGACAGCTGTTATTTGCAAGGGTCGAATGAACACCTCTTCGACAGGAAAGGCCTATTGACACTTTCGTCAAAATGTTGAAATTTATTTAATATATCTAGTAAAATGTAAGTCATATGGCGCTTTTTCATTAATCTACGTTTTTCGATAAGGATAGGGTAAGTGTGCCAAATTTCGGCCAGCTTGCAATTTTGGCCACCTTTTTTGTTCCTCGAATTTCCATGAACTTTTAGATTTTACGTACTCTAGAGATTATACAATGCAAAAAAATAACAAAAAAATGTAGCTTCCACAAACGAGATGACGTGAAAAAGATATTGGAAGAATTCCCGAACGGCAAGGACTATAAGAATGAAGGTTGCCGAAATAGGGTACCAAAGCTATGTCTATATTTTTATTCATTTTAAAATGTATTAAGAATGATTTTAGAGTAAGTAAAAACGGTAAACTCTTTACAAGGTTCCAAGCAACACTCTTTCAGAAGAAAGAATAAAAAAAACAATTTGTATTTAAAATATTACATTTCAAACTTTAGACTTTGACGCTTGCATGCAACTATGCCGAAATTTGGCACACTTACCCTAATTAAGTGTTCAAATTTCGCATTCCAAATGGTACGGAGTAGGGTGTCAATAGGTCCTGACACGTGTTCTTAAAGTGTCAATAGGTGTTCCTTTCACCCTATTCGTATCTATTTTTTCGAGTAAGAAGAGATAGAGGTTACATATGGTTTGAAAAGTATTTCCTAAGATTTTGCAATTAATTTAGGTTGCGGCAATCATGAACCCCCAATAAACAAACAAATAAAAATAAAATTAAGAGAGAACAGGTATTTCACTAACCATATACAAACGTGATAATTTTTTTCTACAAAAAAAAATTGAAAATTTGAATGAAAATTTCAAATATATCATTCACTTCCTTTGTGAATTAGATTTATAAAACAAAAAATTTGTATTGTAAAACCGCAAAAGCAATTGAAGAAGAAAATGTCACAGGTATGCTAATGAACACCTCTACCAGGGATTATATTTGCGCTATATTTTTCTGTTGTTCAACAATCCAAGCTTAAAGAAAACTGAAAAAATCAGTTTTCGTCTTTGGATTTTTCGTATTTACCACCGTTTCGAAAGTGGCTTCAAAGATTTTTTGAGTTTTCGATATTTTGGGGGCCGACAATTCGTTATGTTGTTTTTTCTGAAGTCAGTCAGAGCGAGTTCGCTTTTGAGGATTTATTTCTATATTCATTTAGTCAGGATTGTTCAAAGATCTTGATAATTCAAGCACAACTCCATTGATATTGATACCAACCAACAACGAACTGATTAAGTACGGGTAATGAATTTTCTATAGAAATTTGCTTCCTTTTGGTCGTAGGCTCGTTTTGTGAATAAAATCGAAACGGTCAACCCCTTCAAAGAATTGAAAATGAAAATACTGCCTTATGATCTCTAATATACTAGAAATATTTATGTTCATATTTGATAATTTTTGATG
This sequence comes from Phlebotomus papatasi, assembly GCF_024763615.1. Classification (NCBI taxonomy): domain Eukaryota; kingdom Metazoa; phylum Arthropoda; class Insecta; order Diptera; family Psychodidae; genus Phlebotomus; species Phlebotomus papatasi. The sequence continues at coordinate 52,409,258 of NC_077223.1, forward strand.
CGGCATGTATAGGAAATTTATTTCAATATGGAACATAAATTCCTCTAAGAGGCCATTAAGAGACAAAATAAGAATATATATTTTCGTCTGCCCCATTTTCCCCTATATCAAAGAAATCATAAAATAAACTGGTTGATTTTTCAAAAAGAAAAATCCTTTGAACACATAAGAATGAATCGATGTGTAATGAAAATTCATTGGAAATATTCGTTATGCAGAATAATTGTCTGATTCATTGAAAAAGAAAGTCTCTGATGTCACCTCAATTTTCATTAATTTTGTGTATTATACTACAAGAATGTATCTTGAAGATTCAAATTCTCTGTAACGATGATTTGGAAATTTGATATATCAGTATAACAATGATTTTTTGGGGAATCAATATCTTGTTCAGATGTTCATTTTGAAACTAGTAACTCATCCCTAAAAATCTTCCACATGAACAGAGAGCTAAGAAAAACCACTTGAAATTCAAGATTTTCTTTCCTAAAAGGTATCATCTTTGTTGAAAAATACGTTTCACAATTTGATCTGCAATTTCAAACTCTATGAAAAAAAAAATGTGAAAAGAATATTCGTGACAATCTGCCACAATGTGTACAATACATGCCTAAGAGATGGGGATAGCACTTCAACATGTTGAGCTTAAGGTGCTTGTGAGTGTCTTTAAAGGAAAGCATATCTCTATAGCCGGATATTAATTTTCCACTGAGAAAAATCATGGTGTTTGGACAGATTTTCCATTGGTTATGTCATCTTTTGTGTGGTAACCAAATCGCCGGAAAATTGTGTTTAAATTGCGAAATATTTTCCCATGTTACCCCAAAAAGCGGAAAACATGACAAAGAATGACTGACGGAAAGATGTATGTATGTATTGAAATGGACGTTGTAGAAAATTTTAGGTAAAATGTTGAAAGCTTTTTCTGACTTTCTGGTTGAAAATAAAATCCTGTAAAATGCATGTGAAAGTAAACTTGATGAAACTACATCCGCATTTTGGTGAGAAATGCTATATTATCTGAGCATTGAAACAATCTCATGTATTATAGTCCTCATCTAATTACATGTCCCTAGATTGGGCTTACACTTTGCCAAAGTGCTTCTCAAAACTACCTGATCCTGAATAAAGCTTTCTCAGCCAACCCAACTTTAGAGCTTAATAACTCAAAAACTTAGTGAAAATCACAATTTGGTGATATTGGAAACAAACATATGTTTGATCTCTGCACCACGCTGACCCTTGTAATTTCGGAAATCTTTTTATAGAGGGTGATAAAGGAAGGTTTTGAAACAATGCCATGTTATCTTCGGATATAGAAAATCCATAAGACCTCAGCAAATGGTGCTATTCGAAAACAGCATTCCGCAAAGCTGGGACACTTTGCCATCTCTTCTAAAGAAAATATCAAAAAAAAATTCGACTTAGGGTAAGTGTGCCAAATTTCGGTATAGTTGCATATAAGCAACGAAGTCCTAAGTTTGAAAAGAAATATTTTCAATTCATATTGATATTTTTTATTACTTAATTTTCGGGAGGGTTGTGTGAAACCTTGAAGACTAGTTTATCATCTTTGTTTTCTTTAAAACACTTCCTAAAATATTGAAAAATTAATGAAAATATGGACATTGCTTTGGGTAGTATTCCGGCCACTTTGAGTGAAATTCCGGCCACCTTTTTTCTTACCACCTTTTGTGACGCAACGGATAGAAAATATCGAAACGTCATACGGAACGAGTTTAATATTTAGTTTAATACGTTTATATTTTAATTAATTTATTTGCTTGGCCGAAATTACACTCAAAGTGGCCGAAATTAGAAGCTGGCCGAAATTTGGCACACTTACCCTACTTAACCCAACTTGATTTTTTTTGTGTTGCGGCTTTTTGTTGTGTTATTCAGATTGACAAAAAAAAATAAAATAAAAGTTTTACAGTTTATAGACTTTAAGACGCCATATATGGTTTTCCATTAGACTGAATTTTATGATTACTCTCATGAAGTGAAAAATGGGTGGCACTTTCAGTTCTCCAGTTTCCCTCTAAGTTTGTAATTTTATTTAGGTGAGCCCCATCAGGGCTTACATATAGGGCACAAATGTAAAAATTCCACTTTTTATGCAATTGAAGGCTCAAGGCGACAAGGAGCGCTTTAACTACAAAAGGCTGACACCATTATACTTTTGGCCTGTCTTTATGTATGGCCTCATCGCAATTTTTGTCAGACAATGATTCCACAAATAATAAGTAAATGCAGAGGCCACAAGTAATGCTATAGGCCTTGTAATTTTCAATAGTTATTACCTGAAGTATTACAACACTTTCTGGACCTATTTTGATGATTTCTAACAGGCAAAAAACAAACGAGCAGTAAAAAATTCAAAATGGGCAGTAAAAGAATTAAAAATGAGCAGTAAAATATCTAATATTATGGTCAGTAAAAAACTTAAATCTTTACAAAAATGAGTCTATAATTTATATACCGTCGTTGCGGGTGACTTTGCACTCGGGGGGGTGACTTTGCACTCTGCTGTCCGTAAGACTTTCATAAATTCCAGCACTTATTGATGGTCTTCGCCGATCCGGTCTACCATGTCAAAGTATATAGGGATATGTTATATACCATAAGTAAGGTACAATGATCCCTAAAAGGATTCTTGTAGTTTCAGTAATAGTCAATGAAATGCAAATATAGGTATTTTGTCAAAAAATGGCTTCGTGAAAAAGTTATCTGAAGGTGCAATTCCGAAATCGATTTCAGAATAGTAAATTGCCCAAATCCAATCTAAATTTATCTGGCTAGAATAATCCACTTCGATTTTGTTGATTATTTCTATTAAAATATTTTTTTTCTCTATTATCTTTCTAAGAACGCATGATTTATGTTATAAAATTGCATATAATGGTCTTTCTAAAGCTTTATTATAGAAGTATTTGGTTAAAAATTATCCAATTTTGTGGGAATTTAATATAAAATGACCGAGATCTACAAGATGGTGTGGTCGCCATCTTGTTTTGACGTTTCTGTCCGCCATTTTGAATAAGTGTCAAAACAAAAATCTCATCCGATTGAGCTGAAATTTTAGTATGTTCTAGCTGATGTCAAGGCCTTTTCAGAACATATATAAAATCCGACCTAGGTCAAGTTATTGTCTGGATATAGGGGCTCCAAGTTCAAAATTTTGACATTTTCATGAATACAGAACTACAGGGAGCTTCTTTTATCAAAACCATCACAAAAAAGACAGCGCTATTGTTAGGCGATGAGATCTAACAAACAAACAAACAAAAAGAAAAGTAATGTTTTTGTTTATAATAGTGCATTATTTGAGAATCTTAAAAACTGTTTTCGCAAAGATGAAAAATAAAAAATTAATTAAATGCGCTTTTCGTTTATTTTTTTTTTCAATTATGTTAGAGTAAATAAATATATAAAATAAAAGTCTCAACCATTTTTAATAGTTACTGAGGCATTTCGTTTAGGTTTCAAATATTGAATATTAAAAAATAAAGACCGCCAAAATATGAGTATTACAAAATTTTAAAATTTGAGCTTCTGTATCTAGGTAAATAGTTGACGTAGACTGGAACATAGATACGTTTTGAAAAGGTCTTGACGTCAGCTACAACATACTAAAATTTCAACCCAATCGGACTAGTTTTAGGGTTTGACAGTTATTCAAAATGGCGGACAGAAACGTCAAATCAAGATGGCGACCACATCATCTTGTAGATCTCGTGCATCTCACCCTTAGAACTGAAGATCTTCATTGTCGTTTATTATCAGAAATTGTTGATTTTTTTTGTATTTATTAAAAAGTGCAGTCACCCGCACCTTATCCCCAGTGCAAGCCTTTTTTCTTGATTTTTTTAAACATAGTAAAATTTTATAAAATTAATGTTAGTGGCACAAAATCCATTCATAAACAACTGAATACAAATAATTTTACCCATTCACCCCCCTCCCTTCACTTTAACTGTCCACTTTTAGAGGGTAAAGTTGAAAAACAGCGAAAAAACGTGCAAAGTCACCCGCAACGACGGTATTTAACATTTAAAATTGTTGCAGATAGAATGAAAAGCCCTTTATTTTCTCTTTGTCAAAATTTGGACGATAATATCACTGTTTCAATTTTTTATTACTGCTCAATTATACAATGCCTTTCTAACATGCTAAATTTTGTTAGTTCAGTCTTTTCAATGATGATTATCAAAAATTGTAGTTTTCCAAATTTTATATGATATTGTTAACTATTAAAAAATATCTTTGTGAAATCTGAGGATTTAACAGAAAAGCCCTGATTACAAAATTTCATCCTTAAACCATACTTTGCACTCTGCTGTATAGCTCACATTTAAAATCTCACTAACCATGAAATGATATAGTTTGACCTCTCAGTTTCACCTCATAGAGTAATTTGAGTTTAATTTTGGTCACTGTCTAAATAGTAACGTGGAAAATACACTAGAGCTTTACCTAACATTGCTAACAATTGAATTTTTAACGTATGGTGTATCCTATACAACGTATGTTCTACAAGGTACTATTTACTGAAGTTTCCTGATGAATATGGTTAGAAATTCAATTCAACAACTCAACAAACATGTATACAAAAAATCTGTTTGAAAAGTGACCTTTTCAAAAATCACTTTGTATGACAAGAAAATTAACAAAGTTTTCATTAAGGTTGGGTAGGAGAACGTGGGGTAGTTTCACATATTTATTACTTTAGAATATCGAGATTTTTGGGACGAAAAATAATTAATTACGAATTATTCTGTATATTTTCATATATTCAATCCTTAAGAGCAACTAACGGAACATAGTTAGTTTGAATATGGTTCATATTCGTATAGAAAATGAGTCATGAATAAAAGTTCAGCTACGTTAAACTGCCCCACCAACTGGAGAATGGTTCAATTATGTGTTTGAGAGAAGAAATTTACAGATAGGGTACAGGCTCATAATTTTGCCCAGTCTGCTTATAAGCATCGATGTTCCAAGTTTGAAGTGCAATATTTTCAATACTAATTGACTTTTTTTTGTTACTCTCTTTTTAGAAGGGTTATTTAGAAACTTGGCAAGGGTTTATTGTCTTTGTTTTTACTAAAATTAGTTTTAATACGTTTAAAAGTGAATTGATATGTAGAGGTGAATTTGACTCTTATATTGGGCAACTTGGTTATTATTTTGGACAACTTGGCTGTAAATTTGGACAGCTAATCCGCCTCAACAAGATGCCCATTGTTCTTCATTTCATGAACCAATCTTACCAAGTCCTCTTCTTGTTCATGTAAAGGAAAAGTAGAATGTCACAAGAAGCCCGGAAACTTTCCATATCATTCATTAAAGTGAGTTGACTTCGGTACTTCAAGTACGTGTGGATTCGCTCATTCCCTGCCCTTTCCGGGAGCCTTTTAAGGCATTTCTCGCTACATCTCTTTCGTAGAGATGATGCTCCTTTGTTTCTCCAGGCATTTGTCCAACCTATTCATCACAGAAGCTGAAACTTCACGAAATTTCGTGAGAAAAACACTTGTCCAAAATAAGGAGTATCACCTCATTGGTGAATGTCTTAGAAAATTTCCCATTTTTCACACGAAAAATCTAATTCACAAGACAAATCTCACTTCAGGTCAAATGTACAAATCACCAATAACGTGAATCAACACAATTTTCAATGAATATTCAATAATATCAATTTAAAAAAATCGAAGAAACATTGTTAGTACTTCACCACAGCTAAATAAGAAAATAAATAAAATAAGAACTGGACAAAATTATGAGCCTTTACCCTATATATCCGCTCACGTGTGAGAAAAAAATTGGAAAAACTCATATTCTTCCCATGATTTTCACGGTTTTTTCAATATTTTCAGTGAGAGATGTGCCTTATGTCCTAACTTATACCCTCCTCTTTTTTCTCTGGTATTTCTTCCTAAAGCTCAGAAGCTTCTTCTACCCACCGATAATAAAAAGAAATAAGTAAATTATCAAAATTTATGGAGAAAGTTTGGAGAAGAAACAGGGATAAATGTACGTTTCTTTCCATTATTCTCACTCTAAACAACTCTAAAGCTTTCACCTCCAACCACAAACTTGATGCCCTACAATCCTCTTGCAATCTGCCAATTTTCATTTGGTCGACTTAAAGTGCACTTAGGTGGATTTTGGACACACAAAATCACTTATTAAACCAATTAGTAAACTTTACAATCCGTCAATCAGTGCCGCGAAAGCTTTACTGACCTAGTAAAAAAAATATTCATCCAATTTCTATCACGAATATTAGAATTTGAGAATTATTAGAGAATAGTTTAGAGCTTTTGGGTTGCAGAAAGTTTTCTCTGCAATTAATACGAGCAGCCATATGAGTTTTAATTGAATTGAAAAGTCCATTTTGACATGGCATACACTCATGTTTAGTACATTTGTAATTAATTTTATGCTTGTTGAATAGGTATTACTCGTATACTTGTCATCTGTGAGATATACAGTCAAATTACCCTTTCTTAGTTGCACTCTGAAGAGCTTTTAAGGGTATTAGCGTATTTGCATGCTAACGAGTGACAAAAGTAATTTTTACTGTGCGTGAAAACGAAGACAATAGCCTACAAATTACGAAGCTTCTAACATTAAACTTTTACTGCTTTAGGAAGCTCTCCTTGAGATTTTCCTTTTTTTTACCATGCTCATCCAGATGCGGAAATAACGCTATAAAAGCTTCCTGAGAAGGTGTTTGCAATCGTGAGATTTGGGGCGGTATTTTATATATTGTTCACGGAAGTACGAAAAAGACATAAACGCAGAACAAACTTGAAATAGAAGAGAACAACAGAAAGTTTGTAGTGTGCGAGAAATTGACAAATTCTCTGGGTAAAGTGGAAAAGTTATCAAAAAGGACTTTTTACCTTAAATGAAATTCAATCAAAATCCTCTTCAATGAAGACATAATACCTCAAAATTCATTGTTGATTTTGAATGAATTTCCCATATACATAACTTCTTCATGACTTTGGACTATTGCACTGAATGTCCAAGTTTTGATCTTTATGTCCTTGTTAAATGTTAGAAGTGCTCTCAAAGAAACGCCTCTATACTGAAAATATTCTACAAAGCTATTTGGCGATTGACTCTCAAAAAGCTCAAAAGGTTCTTTCTGTTTTACTTGTGAAACAAATTATTCTTTAAATTATATTTTATTTAAATATGTAGACGGAAAAGTTTTCCAGAATGTGATTTTCCGATAAGGGAATAGAGTTCAATTTATTGAGAATTTGCAGCAAATTTTATTGAATTGGAGTTAAGGGGTTATATGGGTTTAGAAAACTAAAAAAACGTGTCTTCAATGCTTTCTCTAATTTAAATAAAATATTAAAATTTTTCGTCATTCTCTGACTATAGTAACCAAATTGTACTAAATTTTGAATTGCCTTATTCTTTATTGGCTCAGGGAATGGATATTCTAAAATTATGTTTAATTGTTATAAATAATGTAAATTACATATTTCTGACCTTTGAAATTTTTGGTATGTTCACATTCTAAAGAAATCATCAGAAGGAGGAGAATGGATGGAAAAAGAAAAACAACTATCCTAGATAATGTTGACTTATAATGTATGTTAACTTATGTGTAGATAATGATGACTGTGTCACAAGCTTTCCCATAAATAAAAAAAATATTTCAGAAAATTTTTTCAGAAAGATACTTTAATAACGGGTACTGTATCGACTCATGACCGATTAAGTTCGATGAAGTTGGGTTGGAAAAATTTCAAGATTTTTCAAAAAATCCAAATTTAAGAAAATTGGTTAAAAAATTGACCTCCCCAAAGTAGTTAAATTTTGATATTTAAAAATTCGATATCGAAATGGTTTTCGAACATAGGTGTCCAAGGACGAAATACGCGCCTTGACTACCTCTAAAACATATTCGAAAATGAAAGAAATCGTAGGAGTCGTTTTCGAAATAAACCAAAAAACATGGTGGAACATGAAAACATACTGTTCTAGATAATGTAGATTTATAGGTGGGGGGGTCGTCGAAGATCAGAAGTCGATATCTCCCACCGTTTGGCCTCTAGCCGTATCACAGTTAAAAAAAATGAAATATAACTGCTTCCTCTTTGAGTTCAAGCAGTAATAATGATTAGATTACATTTGAATCACTTTCTGACTAAGCCATCTTGGCTTAAGCCGAGAAACGGCTTACTTAGTGGAAAACTGATAGCATTTTAGTCTAATTATTATTTTGATTATACTTACGTTAAGTCATCTCTCGGCTAAAGTCGTAAGTGTATCCAGCACATAATTTTGAAAAATAAAATTCTAATTCTTATTTGAATTTTATAACAAACAAAATCAATAAAATTGTTACATTAGATATCTTCTGGTAAATCTAACTTACTCTATTTGATTAGACTTTTTTAAAGATTGACTAAAAACATTATGTAGATTAAAAAATAAGAACCAAATCGTGTTTTTTTTAAACCGATATAACCCCTTAAGATAAAGTTCAGGAGAGGCATCTTTCGTCAACAGCTATGCCAGCAAAGCAATAAAATTCAATCAATTGAATTGACAACATTTTCATTCTGATATGCTTCACAGAAAAGCAATATCACACACATTTTATTGGAAATTCCAATTTTCTCATCGTATGAAAGACAAAGTAACGAAGAAATTATACTTCCATGAGACCAATTGTGGCCAATCTCTGAGGAGTTGATATTTGTTTCTGTTAACCAAAACCTTTTGGTTTGTCTACCCTGCAAAAGGCAATTAGAGTACGAGCCCTTTTGCGATCAATTATCATGAAACAAGAATATATATTTTACTTTATTGTCTCCAACCATTCGGGACAATGTCCAAATTCCAATTTTCCACCCAGAAAGCCCCTGACAACGGCCATAAAAGCTCCAGGTGATGTGCGAAATGACTTCAATTATAAACGTTGAAGTTACGGCAGGCATTATGATTATTTCGATGCCAAAGACTTTTCTCATGAGACTAACAATTTCCCTCTCACGTTTCTTCAATTATTTACACGATTGTAGGTGGGCTTTAGCTATTGCCCACAAACACATGAGCGTCATAGTCTTCATCTCACCGTCTTTCTTGAAAATAACAATTAATTTAACAGAAAATGCCATTTACACGCGGCGTGTGGAAATTTGATATTGAGAATGATTAGCGTTCTGGTGAACTCGATAGTACGAGGGTTGTTTGTTACATCTTGCCTTTGCGTGTATCAGGACTTAAATGCAGGGGTGTATCCCTTCATAAGCTCTCATTTCATTCTTCATCCTACGCTTTTGGCGAGAGCTTTTAAAGGATTTCTTGAAAAATATAAGAGTTTCTCGGAGGCAATCAAAACTGCTATCTTATATTTCTAGGAAAAGTTCTTGGTTTTTTGTTATTTGAAAAGAAACATTGACGGATCAATATGAACTTTAATAAAGTTGTTATGTTAATGCCTATTTTTTTTAAATACTACAAATTTATTAAAGATTTTGGTTTCACTTGAGAGAAATCCGAAAAAGTTAAAATAACATTCCGGAAATGTTAATTTAACCCCGCATTATTCATCCGAAATCGGTGTAAATATTATGTTTTTTAGGTGTATTATGGGTTAAAGTTACCCTTTTTCATGTTAATTTTACACTTAAAAGGGTGTAAAATTAACATTGAAAAATGTTGATATATTTTTACACCTAAAAAGTGTTAAAGTTACGATGAAAAAAAGTTAATCGCACTCTCTTTTTTTCTCAGTGTTATAAAGGAATATTAAAAAGTTATGAACCATTGGAACCATGTTAATATATCAAGAATGTTACAATTATTTCTGATACATTTTGGTGTTTTTTTTATGGGGTGAATTAGTACATATTTATTAATTTATTTATTTATTGTGCTTACACTCGAGTTCTTTTCAAATAATTATATGTTTTGCGTTTATGCGGCCACCGCCGTCATAGCGTTGATGACCAACCTCCGGAGTGAAAACGGTGGAAAACTCCTTCACAGATTGTATATGCCAATCATTCATAGCATACATACACACAGAGAAGTGATTTTGAGAAAGCGGTGTTGAATTTGGGGTTGAATTTGGTGTTGGTGTTGCTTGAACACCAAACGTAGTAGCATTCACACCAAATTAACACCTAGTTTTGAATCAATGGTGTTCTATGAAATGCTTTGGCGGTGTTGTATTAACTCCGCCACAGAAATCTCTGAAATGGTGCAAAAGTAACACCATCAATTTTCTAAACAGTGCTGTTGCAACGCCAAACGGTGTTCGTCGCTCACCATCGACCACACACACAGAAAAATGAAAAATTCTTAAACAGAAACACCCAGGAATTTAATTTCAAATCCCATCCAATGAATGCCAATGCCCTAATTCTAAATCCTTGATCATTTAGTTTTAGTTGCAAATCTGTAATTCTAATTGTAATCTCTAATTTTGGAATATCGTGTGTGCCGATGCAACGGTTCCCGATATGCTTTGAATACATTATAGGAGTTCGTGGCGCAGCTGGAAGATGCTCGACTGTCATCACAAAGGTCGCGTGTTCAAATCTCGGCGCAGGCTTAAATGTTGGAAAAAGATTTTCACGCACCAAATGGCTTTGAAATACAGAGAATATCATCCAGGGAGGGCCCCAAGCCCTCAAACAATGGTCAAAAATTAATAAAAATCACGCAGAAAAATGGAAAATTCTTAAATAGAAACACCCAGGAATTTAATTTCAAATCCCATCCAATGAATGCCAATGCCCTAATTCTAAATCCTTGATCATTTAGTTTTAGTTGCAAATCTGTAGACATTTTTCATTTATTGGTGTAAAAGGAACACCTATATTTTCTTGAGATGGTGTGATACAAAATCCACAATGGTGTTCCAACAACGCTAAATTTGGTGTTAATAATTGGTGTAAAATTGGTGTAATCAGAAACCCAAAGCCGGTGTTAGTTACTTTGTGGCACCACTTGGTGTATTCTGAACACCGAATTGGGGTTAGTTGATTTTGGGGTTGAGGTTGGTGTGTCCGACAACACCATTTGGAGTTGTTATGCCACTAAAATTTCTCTGTGTGTAGTTAACAATTCTTGATATATAACATAACACCATCCCCTAAACACGGTTATGCAAAATTTGAAATTTAACTTTATACCGGATTTCGAAGGATAAGTAGCGACTTAAACTCCTTACAACTCCTATTTTATTGCAATCTATATAAATATTATATTTATACAGAAAATGTTTTAATTAATACGATGGCATGGGGAAATTAAGCTCAATGACTTATGTAGTTACTAATGAATAAGATTGTTATTTGACAGGGGAAAGTGCTCATGCTTTGCACGGTCCTAAGCTTCATAATTACTACATTTTTCTTATATTTTTCAATAAATGTAACTTTTCGCACCCATATTTTAAAAACTAGGGGAAAGTGTCCTCTTTTTAAAATATATTGCGGAGTTATATTTATTCAGAAACATAGGCAAAATTTAGTCATTATGAAGCTTGGGACCGTGCAAAGTATGGGCATTTTGCCCTATGAAAATTTTACAAGTGTTTACTTAATTTTAAATTGATCCTTTTCCCATTATTTGTGTATAGATATTAAAAAATTATATAAAATCACTGTTGTGTATGTGACTTTCAATTAAATTCATACCAATCCATTGCAATTTGATAACGCATGGATGGATTGATAACGTACTTTGGTCTTGATAACCAATTTTCCAGGGTATACATCGCTAAGGGTGTGGGTACAGCATCAAATTATGGCATCAATAGTAATCATAAGCACAAATAGTATAAATTCAGTGAAGCGTGTACTAACCAAAATTGCATTGACGCACATTGCGTAACTGGATGGGAGGGTATACCTGTACGAAAAGTGAGGTACATGCTGCTGCAGAATGTGGGCAAAATGTGCCCTTGTGAATCATTCAAGTACACTTTTGGCATATACAAAATCCATTGCGAAGCTTCTGTATTACCACTGCTGACTGATATACGATATACGTGATACGATAGAAAATTTGTCGTGCCACTGGTTCTACTATTAAGTAATATGGGAGCTTGTGGATGCTATAACATAGAGCGAGAGCACTTCATATTTTACCGTTAAAGTCTCAGGGGGATATAATATAGAGAGCTTCAAAATTTTCGTCAATTTTCCCATGAATTTGGCATGTGCTCCAAAATTTCGACGATCTGACGCAAATAGAGCTAATAATCAAGAGCATTGATTTTCTGAAGGGCTCCATAGATTATATATATATATATATCTATATATCAGACGCTATGAGGAAAATACGACAATTTTGTTGAAAATTTATTTATTAATAGGCACGATACTAAATATATTAAAGTTTAGTAACCGCACTGTAATATAAAGTAAGTCGAAATATGTATTAATTTTAACCCAACATCGCCTTATCACTGATGAAATTAGGAAGCTTTTAATCTTCTATATCAGGTAAGACCGTCTCAAGACGGTCTTCAAAAAATCAATTTTTTTGCTAATTTATTATTAAAATTATCTAACTACTTAAATGCTTGTTTTTGGGACTGATGAAATTCTTTTTTGCTTCTTCTAAATCCATAGAATTATTCATTGTTTCATTCAGAAACATAATATAAAAAATATCACAAATATTAAAAAAAATTTACAAAATAATGATAATACTGAAATAATTTAGCATTCACTAAGTGGATCGCCTCTTTGCTAATTGGTCAAATAATAAAAGAGATGCCTTTATTTCACACACAATTAATTTTTATGTCAGTTCATTTCAGAAGCAAGCATTTTGCTTAAATGCAAAGATTGCATTAATTTTTAAAATTTTACAGAAATGTTCTACATTAAATGCTCAGTACGAAAGTTCTAAAAATTGAAAAGTATTCAAGATTAGCTTTCTTTTAAAATCTCTCCTGTATATAGTTTATTGATTGTATTATTTATTAAATTGTTTGTCAAGTACAGCATAAAAATTTTTATTGGTCTTGCACATCTCTGTCAAAACGAGATTTGTCTACGTTGAACTTTGAAATTAGACCTGAAAGAATATTAACTAATAGTGCCAATAGTGATGTTAGAACATTCTGAAGGAAAGCTTCCAACCCAGTCATGATGTGGAACTTAAAGAAACAATTCCATTCACATTACAAGTATCTATACATATCTTTCTGAAAGTGCTTCGACAGCAATTCGCCCACCATTCACATCTCTCTCATTTTTACGATGTCAATTGGGGCCCTCCTGTCGTGAATTTCCCGCAAAGATGGATTTTACTGGCACTTGCTTGCCCGAAAGCTCCCTCAATTGAACACAAACTCTCACTCAATCCCATACTGTGCGATGAATCGTAAAGTAAAATCTGCATGGAACACATCAATCATCGTTAATCCAACAGAAATTCACTTGGATTAAGTTGTAGTATTTTACATTCCTTTTCCGAATGAAGTTCTTCACGTCATATCATGTATCCCTCTCTATCTCAATGCTTTGGAAAATTTTTCTAGAACTTGTATAGGTCAACAAATAATATCTTACACAGTAAAAAAATATTTAGTGGTAAATCACAAATTTTTTTGTACTAAAATTAAAGTTGGATTTAATATAAAAATGTTTAATAGGGGTAAGTGGGGCACCTTTGAGAAAGTGGGGCACATTTGAAATTGAGATTTTTCACCTGTTTTTAATTAAAATCGAGCCTTAGCATTATATAGTTTAGCTGCAAAAACAAATTTGGGAAGCTAAATTATGTTTTTATATGTCTCGGTGCCATTTAAAAGCCTTAGGAGAAATATCCCAATTTCAAAGATACGCGACTTTCAAAGGTGTCCTACTTATCCTAATCCAGAAGCTGAACTTTAAAACAGTGAATATAATAATATATGTATTACACAAAAAATACATTAATAATTACTTTAAAAATGTGCAAAATTATGCGATTTCTCTTTGTGTTTTGCACATAATAAGGTAGTGTAATAAATTTAAATAATGCAAAATGTAACATTACAGCTATTATAAAATAAAATTTGTTAAATAATCAACTTTTTTTTAACTGTGTATAGCTTTTTGCAAACTTCATGAATATTCCATGATGACCTGTTTGGATGGCTTGGAAACTGCAAGTTAGGGCAGAAACTAAAATATCATACGTTTTCTGAGTATTCTCCCAAAGAGCGCTTTTACATGAAATTTATTCCATAAAGATTGTATAAATGTAAATTTATTGATCGAACTTAAAAAAAAAAGTGATAGTGTTCCTCAATTTTTCGATATCTCGCTATTTCCAATCCTTTTCCTCCTGTGGCCTCTACACTCTAGAGGTCTAGAGAAACTGATGTCTATTGAGGTCATATTTTTGCCAATTACCATGAAGGCTGTTAGCATAAATCCTGATATCACACTTGCTCATTAAAATTTTAATGTAATACACGTTTATTGTCGCTAATATGCGGTGTATCTTGGATCACCTAATATTTACATTTACATTTACATTTCTTGACAAAAGGCACATTTGAACGGAAAATTAGTGACAATTCTTGAATTGAAAAAAATGATAATACCGGAAACAAACAAAACAATTTATTTATTTATTTATTTATTTTGATGTACCGGGCTTTTTTCCATTTTGTACATTATTCAGTTTACATATTTTTATTCAAAATACAATGCGTAGGGGAAACTGGGGCACCACCAAACACTGCAATTTTTTAAAAGGATATTCGACTTCAGAGGACAAGACCTTTAGGAATTTATAGGCACTATAGGGATGCTTGTCCACTGAAGAAATGGTCGAGATAGTCCAAGTAGTTTAGAAATAAAAATTAGTGTTTGGTGCTACCCCGTGTTTGGTGGTTACCCAGTTTCCCCTATGAGAGATATGTCCATTTAGACGCTTCAGTCGTACCGAGACGGACTCGAACTTGTAATTGTAACAGTCGAGGTCACACCGCCCGAAGTCCGAACACTTTTACTAATTGAATTACGGATGAACCAAAAAATCGTAAAAAATTTTTTTAGCTAAAAACGTAAAAATAAGGTAAAAACGGTAAAAATGTATGGGACCTTGTTAAACTTTCACCAGAAATTAGATTAGGCTAATTTTTTAGGTACATGATTCAAGAATTACCAAGACCCAAGCCAAAAAGGACTGTCAGTCCTCAGAAAATGCATAATTTTAACATTTTATTTATCCAAAACCGATCTGAAATATCGTTAACCCCTCTTACGTTTAAGAATCACTCCAGGATAGCATCATAAAATCGTATTTACAGCGACAATAAAGGTTTTATTTATTTCAAAATGCTATAGTGTCCGCATCAATAGTCTTACTAACATCTTCTGAAGGTTTAAACTCATTTTGACTCTTCGTTTAGTTGCTATTCCCAGTCATTGTGTGTCAGGCCGAAGAAAAAGTAGGAAAAAATTTTGTGCAAAAAATCTCATTTCCAATTTAAAGAAAAATACCGATTTAAAGTAATCTGACTAAAATAAATTTATTTTTTGCTAAAATGTAATGCCGTTCTACTTTGTAAATTTTAATTTAAAAAAAAAAATAAATAAAAATATGTAAATTTTAGGAACGAAAAGGATATCAAAGAATTTTTGTATTTTCGCATTTGGCGCCTAAATTAAAAGAGATAGGGGAAAGTGGGGCACTTTTGAAATTGGGATTTTTCTCGGAACTGAGCCATACGAGCCATATCATAGTGTAATAAATTTAGCTTCTCAATCTGTTTGTACAGCTAAATTATATCATGATTGGGCTATTTTTTTTTTTAAATAAGTAAAACATTCCAATTTCAAAGGGTCCCCGCTTTCAAAGGTGCTCCACTTCCCCTTGATCAAGAACAAATGGTATTTTTGAGTTTAATTAACCGTAATAATAATCTATGCTTATTTTTCATACATACTTTTGGAGTTAGTCTTGAAACAAAAATTGTTAAGGGAGACCGGGGTAGAATTAGCCACGCATGGTATTAGACTGTAAGATGTTATAGCTTGTCATAGAAGGAATATTAAAGAAACCACTATTTATTCTAAAATTACACTTACCTTCCTATTTATTGAAGTATTTTTCAACATGTTACAACCATTTTTTGTACAAATTATACGCAATCAAAAAAAATCATTTGCTGGATAATTCTACCCTGGTCTCCCCTACCTTTGCCAAAACCTATTCGATGGCACAGATTTCATCGGTTTCGTTCGTGACGAAATTTCGTACCATTTTACTTAATACTTGCATTAAGTAGAGGCTTGTTCAATATTGCTTTTATGAATATCCAGTGTTTTAGTCAGTCCCACGGTTTTTAGAAAGATTTAAAATATGTTATTTATTACCAATTTTTTTCTGGTATGATAATATACGGATTTAATTCTTTACTAAATTAAAAATCATTTTAATGATTACAAGAAAATGATGAGAAACTTATAGTTTTAGAAGTTTGATAACTGTACAAATTTTCTCACAAAAGTAAATAAAAATTAAAAAAAATAATATTTTTAATTTCTTATCTTTCAAAAAACAAAAATGAAACTCTCAACGAGTGAAATTATATAAACACAATCCTAAAATTCAATGACACATGTCGTATACAATTTCAAATGCACCTCCTGTACTCAATCATGATACTATATATGAATGCTTCACCTTTTATGTCACAAATCTCTTCGCCAATTTCCACGAATTGCTCTATCGACATGATTCTGAGCTCTTGATTACTCACGGATCAGTCCCCTATTTCACCCTCGACCATTTTCAATGACTTCGTGAGCTTAATGGTGTTCCCGGTTCATTTCTGGTCGTGTCTCTAACGATGATAAAAAAAATCGCGATGTCGGAAGTGGATGAATTCCGCATTCTGCATTCTCAAATGATTTACAGGTTGATTGTAGTCATGGGAACGTTGACTGTGATTCCTCCAGAAGCGAAGTCCTCCAACGCATGACGAGAATTCATCTGGTCAGGATTATTAACTCACAGACGGAAATGCATCCATTTCAATGGGACTTCAATCAAATAAATTAATTTTCCAAATTCCGTAATTTCAATGTTGTGCTCTGTAAAGGTCGCAGGGATTTGGCATTATTATGTCAGGAATTTGCTATGTAATATCTCCATGAAAACATCAATTTGGCAATAATAATAAACCCCAGCCTAGGGGTTACCTGTTCATAAGCTCCGAAGCATCCTGGTGATATTTCATCGTGGTTAGTTCTTCCACATCGATCGATATCGCATCCTCCTCTTAGTTTTTTCGCATGAATTTACCATAGATGAAGTAGAAGGGTATGGAAGCACCAGAAAAAACGCAAAGGTTATAGGGTAGCTAAATAACATGTGAGCTTTTAATTTTGCTGGTAATTGCTAATGCTCTGGACGGAATTAATTAGCAAGAACCTGATGGTTGGGTTGGAAAAGCTCATTTTGGTCTCAGTGTCTGTCCATTAATACATTTTGCAATTTGTGCACCAAACCTATATACTTCCTCACCTTAAACCATTCATCCTAGAAAGTTTGTTGGGAAACACAGGGAAGAAAATGCTACTATATGTGGAAGCGGGGGTTGAGGAAGTGTTTCGGAAACTTGTGCTAAACTTTTCGACATAACATATTCAAGTTGCCATCTTCACTCAACACAATAGACACTCAAAAGTGGTGTTGATAGGGAAGGAAAGGGTGTCTGTGGGGTGGTATAAACGAGAAAAGTTGATTCACCTTTTTGGCGGAGTAATCATTTCCAAAATGTGGCCTCCAGGAACACTCCAATTATATTTTTGCCCTTCTCTCAACTCAATGAAAAAGCTTCGAAAGAGCTTTCAGTAACATACACTTTAATTACGTGGCGAAAAATCTTAATTCTCATTTCAGTTTCAGGAATGAATAAATTGTTTGCAAATCCATATATTTTGCAACATTGGGTGGGAGAGGCAACATTGAGGAAGCATGTAGAAGATCAAAGAGAAATGCTATACAAAAATCACTGAGTGAAAACTTTTCTCATCACACACGTAAATTATGATAACACTAAGATACTTCAGTAAAATAACTTTTGATCATGTGTATGAAAGCTTCATAACTGTGAAAACCAAGTTTGACATTCTTTATTGGTCCAAAATCAATATAAAGTAATTTGTGTAAGCTCTTAATTTTGATTATAACTTCTTATTATCTAATAATTCGACACAGTAAAAACGGTAAAAACACTTGAGAATTAAATATAGGGTACCGTCGTTGCGGGTGACTTTGCACGTTTTTTCGCTGTTTTTCAACTTTACCCTCAAAAATTGGACAGTTAAAGTGAAGGGAGGGGGGTGAATGGGTAAAATTATTTGTATTCAGTTGTTAATGAATGGATTTTGTGCCACTAACATTAATTTTATAAAATTTTACTATGTTTAAAAAAATCAAGAAAAAAGGCTTGCACTGGGGATAAGGTGCGGGTGACTTTGCACTTTTTAATGAATACTAAAAAATCAACAATTTCTGATAATAAACGACAATGAAGATCTTCACATCTAAGGGTAAGATGCACGAGATCTACAATATGACGTGGTCACCATCTTGATTTGATGTTTCTGTCCGCCATTTTGAATAACTGTCAAACCCTAAAACTGGTCCGATTGGATTGAAATTTTAGTATGTTGTAGCTGACGTCAAGACCTTTTCAAAACGCATCTATGTTCCAGTCTACGTTAAGTATTTACCTTTATACAGAGGCTCAAAGTTTTAAATTTTGTAATACTCATATTTTAGCGGTCTTTATTTTTTAATATTCAATATTTGAAACCTAAACGAAATGCCTCAGTAACTATTAAAAATGGTTGAGACTTTTATTTTATATATTTATTTATTCTAACATAATTGAAAAAAAAATAAGCGAAAAGCGCATTTAACTAATTTTTTATTTTTCATCTTTGCGAAAACAGTTTTTAAGATTCTCAAATAATGCACTGTTATAAACAAAAACATTACTTTTCTTATTGTTTGTTTGTTAGATCTCATCTCCTTAGGATAGCGCTGTCTTTTTGTGATAGTTTTGATAAAAAAAGCTCCCTGTAGTTCTGTATTCATGAAAATATCAAAATTTTGAACTTGGATTCCCTATATTCAGGCAATTACTTGACCTAGGTTGCATTTTATATATGTTCTGAAAAGGCCTTGACATCAGCTAGAACATACTAAAATTTCAGCTCAATCGGATGAGATTTTTGTTTTGACAGTTATTCAAAATGGCGGACAGAAACGTCAAATCAAGATGGCGACCATACCATCTTGTAGATCTCGGTCACTTTATATTAAGTTCCCACAAAATTGGATAATTTTTAACCAAATACTTCTATAATAAAGCTTTAGAAAGACCATTATATGCAATTTTATAACATAAATCATGCGTTCTTAGGAAGATAATAGAGAAAAAAAAATATTTTAATAGAAATAATCCACAAAATCGAAGTGAATTATTCTAGCCAGATAAATTTAGATTGGATTTGGACAATTTACTACTCTGAAATCGATTTCGGAATTGCACCTTCAGATAACTTTTTCACGGAGCCGTTTTTTGACAAAATACCTATACTAGCATTTCATTGACCATTACTGAAACTACAAGAATCCTTTTAGGGATCATTGTACCTTACTTGGTACATAACATATCCCTATATACTTTGACATGGTAGACCGGATCGGCGAAGACCATCAATAAGTGCTAGAATTTATGAAAGTCTTACGGACAGCAGAGTGCAAAGTCACCCCCCGAGTGCAAAGTCACCCGCAACGACGGTAAGTGTGCCAAATTCCGGCCACATTTTTTGTTCTTCGAATTTTCATGAATGTTTTATTTTTACATACCCTAGAGATTATACAATGCAAAAGAATAACAAAAACTGCAGCTTCGACAAACAAGATTACATGAAAAAGACATCTGAAGATTTCCCAATAGGCAAAGAACTATGAGAATGAAGGTGGCCGAAATAAGGCACCAAAGCTATGTCAATATTTTTATTTATTTTAAAATGTATTAAGAATGACTTTAGAGTAAATAAAGACGATAAACTGTCTATAAGGTTCCAAGCAACACTCCTTAGGAAGAAGTAATAAAAATTTTCATTTTGTATTAATAATATTGCATTTAAAAATTGAAACCTTGGCGCTTGCATGCAACTATGCCGAAATTTGGCACACTTACCCTACACAGTATTAGGTGAGATTCTTAACAATCTCACCTACTATAATCCTAACAAAATTTCATGTCGTCCGATCGACCTCAAACTTGGCCAAAATGTGTTTCAGCACTTCCTGATCACGAATATATATGTGGCTATTTTACGTTCCCGGCCGGCCGGCCGCTCTTTGGAGCTTAATAGCTCCTAAACTAAAAGAGATATCGACTTGCGGTTTTCGGCAAAGGTTATATATCGGGTGAAAATTGCAACTTGGTGCATTGACCCCCCACCCCCCACCCCTCCTTCCGCCATTTTGAAGACCCCCCTTTTTTTGTTTTCTCAATAGCTCCGCCCCTATGGCATCGAGCGGGCTCAAATTTTAGTATGTTATAGCTGGGCCTTAGAGCTTTCCATCAATACCAAACTTAAGGTCCCCCGACCCCCCTGACCCGAGCTATAAGGGTCCAAAAAAAAATTCTTAAAATGGCCATAACTCCGGTTCTAATTGTCAGAATTTAAAAAGTGAGGGCTTTTTGGAAAGCTCTCGTGAAATGCCACTTCCCCTTCTAACATCGCAAGTTCATAAAACCACCGCTAGGGGCGCTATTATTAAAAAGAAAATTTTTAAATCTTAAAAGTTAAATAACTCAAAAATTCTATTGTGCATCGGGCTGAAATTTTAGTATGTTGTAGCCGTTGATTATACCTACCAAACAAAAAAAACCTTAAGTCGATCCATAACCCCTGACCCGAGCTATAAGGGGTCAAAGTTCGAACATTGACCGGCCTCTATCTCCGGTTCTAATTAACATAGCGACCTAAATTTTACCTTTTTGGTTTCGCCTCGATGAGCACTTTCAGATGGAAGTTCAAAAATTCACCACAGGTGGCGCTGTGATAGCGTCAAAATTCATCGAAATTCAAACTCACTTTTCTCAAAAACGGCATTGTGCAAGTTAATCAAATTTTAGTATGTTGTAGTCCAGTCTAGGACGTTTCCAAAATGGTGCGTATGTGCGCTGTGGTTAAAACAGAACCGGAGATATGAGGGGTCAAAGTTCACAAAATTCAAAAAATTATATCTCCGGTTCTATGTGACCGATTTTGATGAATGAGGGCTTAAACGAAAGATCTCACCAAATACTACAACTTTCTAAAATATTTGAACTTCGTGGGACCAACACCAGGGGCGCCACAGTCGAAAAACCAATTTCAATATCACATAACCTCAATTATCTCGACTGTCGCTGAACCGATTTTGATGATTACTTCAACATAATTGTAGAGCACATTTGTCTCTACATTTCGTCCATACATCATTTTCCGCTCAGACTACGCTATCACTCCGATTTTGCCGTTTAAGTGTGAAAAAATTGATTTTTCCAATAATAACGCTTTGAAATCACTCAGATGCCAATTTGACTGCCTCTACTCCACAAAGATACTTAAAATATGGTTTTAAATGGAAAGTCCCACAAAATACAACAATTCTTTGATATAGTTGAAGTTCAACAAATGACTACTTGGGGCACTCTGGATGAAAAAACAAGTTAAGAAACAAAAAACCTCGCTTATCTTGGCTTCTGAGTAATCGATGAGATCATGTTCTATAGAAAAATTATAGAGAACATTCTGGTCTACATTTCACCCATATATCACTTTTGTTCCAGTTCATCCCAATCCTTGATATTTTGGTTTAAATACAAAATTTGTATAATTTCACGAATTTGATTCAAGATAACTGAATGGCGACTCACAATTTCAGCTCTAAATCGAATTTGCATGCACTCCGAGTTAGCTCACGTTAAGAATCTCACCTACATAAGCCGGTTAGGATTATCTGTCCCTTTTTAAATAAAAATCTTTCTAACAGTAAATAAACGTGTAATTCTTCTGAAACTTTTGTGTACTTAAAAACGTTAAGTGTAATGTATAAAGAGTTGTAAATCATGTGATGAGAAATTACTCTGTCGTTACACGATAAATTTAAGATTTTAAATGGTTGTAAATTTGTAAATGAGTGGATTTAAATTTTTATTTCCAAATTTTAAAAATTCAATTGCTATGACCTGATTTTTGGAGACGGGTTTTGAAAAAGTAATCATGTTAAAAAACAATTTTTTTTATTAGCTGATGAGTTAAACTCGTACAAGATGGTAGATTTTGTTTTAAACTGAAATTTGGATTTTAGGAAGAATTTTATACAAAAAATACAATTTTCAGCGTATTAGGTGAGATTCTTAACAATCTCACCTACTATAATCCTAACAAAATTTCATGTCGTCCGCTCGACCTCAAATTTGGCCAAAATGTGTTTCGCCACTTCCTGATCACGAATATATATGTGGCTATTTTACGTTCCCGGCCGTCCGGCCGGCCGCTCTTTGGAGCTTAATAGCACCCAAACTAAGAAAGATATCGACTTGCGGTTTTCGGCAAAGGTTATATATCGGGTGAAAATTGCAACTTGGTGCATAGACCCCCCACCCCCCACCCCTCCTTCCGCCATTTTGAAGACCCCCCTTTTTTTGTTTTCTCAATAGCTCCGCCCCTATGGCATTCAGCGGACACAAATTTTAGTATGTTATAGCTGGGCCTTAGAGCTTTCCATCAATGCCAAACTTAAGGTCCCCCGACCCCCCTGACCCGAGCTATAAGGGTCCAAAAAAAAATTTCTTAAAATGGCCATAACTCCGGTTCTAATTGTCAGAATTTAAAAAGTGAGGGCTTTTTGGAAAGCTCTCGTGAAATGCCACTTCTCCTTCTAACATCGCAAGTTCATAAAACCACCGCTAGGGGCGCTTTTTTTAAAAAGAAAATTTTTAAATCTTAAAAGTTAAATAACTCAAAAATTCCATTGTGCATCGGGCTGAAAATTTAGTATGTTGTAGCCGTTGATTATACCTATCAAACAAAAAAAACCTTAAGTCGATCCATAACCCCTGACCCGAGCTATAAGGGGTCAAAATTCGAACATTGACCGGCCTCTATCTCCGGTTCTAATTAACATAGCGACCTAAATTTTACCTTTTTGGTTTCGTCTCGATGAGCACTTTCAGATGGAAGTATAGAACCGGAGATATGATTTTTTGAATTTCGTGAACTTTGACCCCTCATATATCCGGTTCTATTGAAACCACAGCGCACATACGCACCATTTTGGAAACGTCCTAGACTGGACTACAACATACTAAAATTTCATTAACTTGCACAATGCCGTTTTTGAGAAAAATGAGTTTGAATTTCGATGAATTTTGACGCTATCGCAGCGCCACCTGTGGTGACTTTTTGAGCTTCCATCTGAAAGTGCTCATTGAGACGAAACCAAAAAGGTAAAATTTAGGTCGCTATGTTAGTTAGAACCGGAGATAGAGGCCGGTCAATATTCGAACTTTGACCCCTTATAGCTCGGGTCAGGGGTTTTAGACCGACTTAAGGTTTTTTTTGTTTGATAGGTATAATCAACGGCTACAACATACTAAAATTTCAGCCCGATGCACAATGGAATTTTTGAGTTATTTAACTTATAAGATTTAAAAATTTTCTTTTTAATAATAGCGCCAATAGCGGTGGTTTTATGAACTTGCGATGTTAGAAGGGAAGTGGCATTTCACGAGAGCTTTCCAAAAAGCCCTCACTTTTTAAATTCTGACAATTAGAACCGGAGTTATGGCCATTTTAAGAAATTTTTTTTGGACCCTTATAGCTGGGGTCAGGGGGGTCGGGGGACCTTAAGTTTGATATTGATGGAAAGCTCTAAGGCCCAGCTATAACATTCTAAAATTTGAGCCCGCTCGATGACATAGGGCGGAGCTATTGAGAAAACAAAAAAAGGGGGGTCTTCAAAATGGCGGAAGGAGGGGTGGGGGGTGGGGGTTCAATGCACCAAGTTGCAATTTTCACCCGATATATAACCTTTGCCGAAAACCGCAAGTCGATATCTTTTTTAGTTTAGTTATTAAGCTCCAAAGACCGGACGACGGACGGGAACGTACAATAGCCACATATATATTCGTGATCAGGAAGTGGCGAAACACATTTTGGCCAAGTTTGAGGTCGATCGGACGACATGAAATTTTGTTAGGATTATAGTAGGTGAGATTGTTAAGAATCTCACCTAATATAACATTTCAAACTTGAGACTTTGGCGCTTGCATGCAACTATGCCGAAATTGGGCACACTTACCCTATGTCTGGTCATAACAATATCAATATGGGTTGGTCATATTGAGGAATTACGAATATTTAGGATGAACTGTAATCATATGAGCTTAATAAAAAATAATTTTGCTAGAATACTGACGATAGTAATAATAGTACAAGTAAATCAAGGAGATGAACTCCCTCCAGTTGCGTCACGGGGTGCAATCCTTTCAGGACAGAAAAACAGAAAATTCCAGCTTCGTTTTTTGCAAAGAATTTTGGTTTTACCTGCCCTGAAAGGATTGCACCCCCTGATGCATCCTGAAGGATCTCATCTCCTTGATTAACTTAATCAAAAATACAGATTAATAAATTACAATATCACAGAATCCGTGATTGTGGAAATAAACCCCGAGCAAGATGATGCTTATTTCTATAGTGGAGATTATCCCTGGAGTGGTAAATGATAATTTATCAACGAAGAGAATTTTTTTTTATGGATTTGATTGAGTTTTCAGGACTTTGGCATTGCTCAAAAATTCATGAAACACCTAAAGTTCAAAGCTCCTTTAGAAATAATCTCAAAATTGCTTTTACAATAAAAAAAAATAAACGCTGCAGAAATTGTATCTCTGAACATTCTATATTAAATTTTCTAAAAATCATCTTAAAATTCTATACTGAGCAAGAAATTTAATAAAACTTCTCATTCAATTTATCATCCCTTACCGAACCTTACTCAAATACCATCGATAAGAATGCAATGAACGATATAAAATTATAGAAGAATGTGTAAAAATTTCAATTACATCTTCTCAATTCTGAGCACGTGCTTCACTAGCCTTCCAAGAGTGAGCATTTTTCGCCCATTTCCTCAATTGCCCCCACGGTGAAAATTGCTCAGCCACCGACTATGGTCATTGATTTTAAAGAGCTCCCTCTTTTTCCCAGATCTCTGGGTTCAAATGCTCCTGAAGAGTTTACAATCGATTCAATGGAGGCGTCGGATAGAATGTAGGATTAAGAGATGGCACAATTGAACTGTGGATCCCCATGAAGTTGTTAAGGAGAGTAGTATAAAGTGGAATTGGACAAATTAGACAATTTCATTAAACTAATCCCGTCAACAGATGGTTCGTTCGTTCAAGGGACAAAAAAATAGGAAAAAAACAATGCTAATGACAAATTTTTTAATGTAATTCTTATCCTTAATTTAGAGCATGCTGATGTAATTAGCGATGTATATAAGTTTAATTAAAAGAAAAAGAACCAGAAAAATTTATTAACTTTAAATTTACGATTTTACTCCCTCTAGAAATAATACAATTGGATTTTGGGTTCTAGTGAAAAATAATAAACACTAAACCTATCGACAGTTTTTGGTCGTTTTTCAGTCAAATGACAAACTGCGGTAGGGTAGGATACTCAACAAATTTGTCTTGGAAAAGAGCAAAAAAATAAAATTTAAGCACTGAAAAATATATTACATGCATATTTAAAGAAATTCATAAAGTTTGATATTGACATTGTACCGTTTAACCCTTCAACAACGAGACACTTTTTACGGACTTTTTATGAACAATAAAAATTAAACTGAGAAACATAATCAATGATCAGTCTTACATCTAACCTTGGAAAGTCCAACAGAGTCTAATTTGGTGTATTTTTTCCTCTATGAACGACAGGGACAAAAATAGCCCAAAAATTTAAGTATTTTTTCTGAAAATATCAATGAATAATATTTTTCGCTTTAATGAAAAATATTACGTATGAGTATTGTAGTTTTTATTGCCAAAAGGGGTTTACTTAAAAAAAAATTGGAAGTATAAAAAATAAATAAAATGAATTATGAATTTAAGACTTTAAAAATTCGCCATTTTTGAGCTTAAATATTTACTACATAGCAAATATCTAGAGACTTGCAAAAAATATTCTAGATTCATTCAACCTTCTACTTTATAATTACGTCCAGACATGAGAAAAAATAACTTTAGGTAGTCAGAAAAATTTGTTTTCTTTATGGGACACCGGTATTCCAATCGTCCTTAAAGGGTTAAATATGTGTTAATTTTAAACCGGTCAATTTGACCGGGTCTTGGTAGGTTTAGTGTTAAAATAATAAATTAACGGTACATAATCAGTTGATAGCAGTTTAGACAGATTATTTCGAGATCGTTATACTTTTCAAAAAGGCGCAAATGTCCCTCCATCGATCGTGAGCAATATTTTTTTCGGGCTTCTAAGTGCTTTCAAACCACAAAACAAATATCTATTTGAATTAATTAGTATTTGACCTATTTTAAGGCGCATGTTGCATCAAAGTCAAATCAAACGTCTTGAGAATCCTGCAAAGCTACACCGCTTTGGACTTTTTCTAATATCACTCAAATAAACAAATAAATTAAATATTAAAGGCAATTTTCTTTTTAATTTAAAGATTACGATATAATACGCATGTTGTGATTTTATAAATTCATATTAGTTTTAAATTAAATGGTTTTCTATGAGAGAACGTTCTTACTGACCAAAATCAGTTACTTTATCCTAGGGGAAAGCTCGCTACCGTCGGACAAGTCAAAGTTCGGAAAACTCAATTCTTTTCCTATGTCCTTAATAAATTTGATCCCCGCTCTTCTCAAGAAATTTCAGGCATTAGACTAGCTTTTAAAATATAGTATTATAATGGGTTTAATTCATTAAAAAACATATTGAAAAAAAATTGAGTTGTTCGAAACTTGAGTCGTCTGAAGGTAGCGCGCTTTCCCCTACAAGTGCTATAACTTTCAAATCAATCTTTCTTGAATGCATACGAATGGCATCCTTGAACAAATAAAAGACAACCCTACAAGAAATCTAAATGGGTATCATACTGGGGACAAGCTGAAGTCACAAACTCTGCGCTTATCTTTGAGAGAGCACCCAATAGGGTCTTTTTTTTATAATTCTAGAACCTTATCGCTGTGAAAAATCTGAGATTTTCCTGGTGAAAAGAAGTGAATGATATAAGAAAGATATTGAAAATGATTTAAATGGAAGGCGAAAGAGCGCAAAAAAGACATATTAAACCCAGTGAATTGTTACAGAAGGAATTACATCGGTGAGCTTTCGTCTTGGAGCTAAAGCGAAAAAGCACCAATTTATTCAACTCCCCCACATTATTTGCCTTTTTCTCGTACACTTTCCTGTAACTTCTCCAAAACACGGTAGCTGTCTCACAAAAATCTACTCGTACTCCCCAAATGGGGAAATCTATAAATACATATAGTGTATCGCTCCCTTTTCCATATTCTAATTTAATCCCTCCTTTGAGGGCTTTCGTATTCACTGCTTCGTGAGCGCCTTATTTTCGGCATCCCAAATCAACATTCGATTCATTCATCAGGCAAATAGACCAAGGAGGGTGACACAGACACACAACACAGATCAAACTATATAAGATTCTGCCTTCTCAGCAACCATAATGAAGTTCCAGCTTTATGGAGAGCCTTCTTTAGAAGGATTTTCAAGAGTCGTCGAGTCTTTGAATTGTGGGCAATGAGTGTAAGTTTGATAAGCCTTAAAACAACTTTATTTAATACAAGTTTTCATCTTCAAATTGATAATAAACAGTACTTAATAATTAAGATCACTCAAATTAATTAATCGTTCTCAAAGTAAATGATGTTAATTAAATTTGATTTAGACTCCCAACTGTTATTGAAAATTTAAAATAAGGAGTACTTATAAGCAGTGGCAGCCAAAATCACGAAACCCAGAGAATTTCAATTATTCAATATTATATTACATTTTAATGTTTCAATGTTTCTGACATATTCTTCAATTGTTTCCAATTATCTTCGAATGGTTTAAATAAGAGGTCTAAAAACGATAATGCTATTGAAGGCATAATCTCGAAGCAATGAATAAAGGATGTTAGTACAAGCCGTATCATTTCTTCGCAATTGCAAAAAATGTTCAACAAAATAGTTTAATAAACAACAGAGTTACGACTCTCAATTCTAAGATGAATCTTTAACATTACATCCCCAATAATTAATATTTCCTAAAAACAATGTTTTTTTTCGGTTTTCTCAATATATATTGAGAAATATATTGAGAAATATACTCATCCCCAATAATTAATATTTCCTAAAAACAATGTTTTTTTCGGTTTTCTCAATATATATTGAGAAATATATTGAGAAATATACTCAATATATTGAGAAAACCGAAAAAAACATTGTTTTTAGGAAATATTAATTATTGGGGATGTAATGTTAAAGATTCATCTTAGAATTGAGAGTCGTAACTCTGTTGTTTATTAAACTATTTTGTTGAACATTTTTTGCAATTGCGAAGAAATGATACGGCTTGTACTAACATCCTTTATTCATTGCTTCGAGATTATGCCTTCAATAGCATTATCGTTTTTAGACCTCTTATTTAAACCATTCGAAGATAATTGGAAACAATTGAAGAATATGTCAGAAACATTGAAACATTAAAATGTAATATAATATTGAATAATTGAAATTCTCTGGGTTTCGTGATTTTGGCTGCCACTGCTTATAAGTACTCCTTATTTTAAATTTTCAATAACAGTTGGGGGTCTAAATCAAATTTAATTAACATCATTTACTTTGAGAAAGATTAATTAATTTGAGTGATCTTAATTATTAAGTACTGTTTATTATCAATTTGAAGATGAAAACTTGTATTAAATAAAGTTGTTTTAAGGCTTATCGAACTTACACTCATTGCCCACAATTCAAAGACTCGACGACTCCTGAAAATCCTTCTAAAGAAGGCTCTCCATAAAGCTGGAACTTCATTATAGTTGCTGCCCAAGCTTTTTCAATGATTTTTGGATATGTTTTAGAGATAGTCCAGGCGAACATTTCGCCCAAACATACCTATGACCGGAAAATTCGCCATTTTGAATTATTGAAGGTCAAACGTCAACCACTTTGGAAGGCTCCTTTTTCACCCGATTTGGTTAAATTTGGATTTTTTGGAGAGGTATTAAAATTTCGAACCCGGCTGCATCGGTCTTCATCGGTAATGAGTCGGTTAAATACTGATTTTTTGTTTTTAAAATGCTTTTGTGATTTATGAATCAATTTGATCTCTAGTAGATCCAATACCAAAAGATCATGCAAAAAAACTAATTCACGGTGAGCTCTATCTCGTGAGTTCGAGCATTCCGCAAAGCTGGGATGCTTTGCCATCTCTTTTTTGTTTTATGAATGTACAGTATTTGTTGAAGTTTTACTAAGTTTTCAATGATAGTAAATCAAGTTCTTTATAAAGTTTTTTAGTCTTAATCTATTTATCATAATTAACTTAATTACTCCTAAGATTGCACCTGCGCTTAATAGAAGCGAAGAGAAATTTTCTATGTTTTGCGGAATTAGGGGAGATTGGGGCAAAATTTGTCAAAACGAAAATTTCAATATTCACTATTTTCTAAAATAAAAGAAACTAAGGCTTAAAATTTTTATTATAAATAGCCTTCATGAACCTTCTTAAACTTACAAAGTTTCAAGGGATTCGAAGAAGGGTTATGTAAAATAAAAAAATAATGAAATTTTGAGCCCTATTTTTGGAATATTAGGCTTACAGAAAATATCAATTCTGATTAGCTCAATTTAAGCACATTTCTCGTTAAGATAGAGAAAAATTATCTTCGACAAAGTTGTAGAAGAATAAATTTCCTATAAAAATATGCCTATTATATATTTTTAACGTTTACGAAAGTAAAACGTCACAAATTATCCGAAGACTGACAAAATTTGCCCCAGCAATTTTGAGAATCTCCACAAAATCGACTTTTATAAAGTGATTCGAAAATCACATTTCTTTCAAAATAGAGGAAAATAGTCTTCTGCAATGTTGTAGAGCAGTAATTTTCCTATAAGAATATGCTCATGTATTCCTATAAGAATATGCCCAGTCTCCCCTACTCCTCATATTATCGTCCGTATAATTTCGTCCATTTCAAGATTTTGGCAATTCGAGATTTTGGCCCTTTCGGGCTTTTGGATTTTGGGTTTCGAGATTTTGGCTGACATCAGACATTACCACCCTCAATATTCGAATATCGAAAATTTGTTTGCAAGTAATTGTTGAGCATTATTTGAGGTGTAGAGTCCAATAAGAACGCTTACAACTCTTCAACGATAAGAATCTAAAAACCATCTACTCCGAAATTATTGTAAATAAAAATTAAATATCATAAGCTTTACATTACAGCTTGTAATTTTATCCTTCTCCTTAGAGCTATCATGTGAAATTTTGAGGAAATTGTCGCATTTACAAAATTACACTATAATTGGTTGGATACTTGAAGAGACATTGAGAATCTGATGAAATTCCTTTCGAAATCCACTCGAAGAACTTGACGTTGTTTGAATTTTATTGATTTTAGATCGAAAAGTTCCTCAAGATGTTTAAAATTCCATAGTAGCGAGATGTTTAAATTAATTCCTCATGTATCAGAGATAAGTAACTTCAGTGGTTCTTCCGATGCATTTCAGTTAGATTATATTTCTTAAAACGCCATCCTCTTTATTTGTATATTCGTTCATACTATTATATTTCAATATTTTCATTAAACATACTTTTTTTTACATACTGTATATTCATTGTGTAGTTTAACTTTTGCATGGGATAAAATTTCATTTGTGATACAAAATTGATGATTGGGTTAGTCTTTTCTTGCCTGAAGATGAATTGTTGGAGCGGAAGAAGAGTATGTATTTCCAATAATACTTACTGGAATAATACAACAAGATGTTTTGCATGGTAAGATAAACTTTTCCGAAGTCATTAGGTTTTCCATGGTATTGGCTTAACACTCCTACAATGTTATTTCATGATGAGATATTCTTAAAGATCGCAACACTAAATGTCCTTATCATTGTCGAATCTCACATTATAAGTTTCTTTTTATAAAATAAAAAATCCCAGAAGTCGTCAAGAATAAAGAAAAGTTATGACAGGAGAAAGTACAATTTTCTGACCGGTTTGAATTTCAAGGAAGAAAAAAATTCTCATCGCATGATACCAACCCTCTTTGAGATTAAAGTGGGTGTTCAGTCGAAATTTAATAAATTCCTCATCTATGACTTCGGATAGAAAGAAAATTGGAAGGCCTTTGAGAAGAAGAATTCGTTATAGAATTTATTGAATATTAATTGAAGAATCCATGGTGAAGGACGCTGAGAAATCCTCAAAGGAATGAGTTATGGGGAGATTTAGTAGAACAATATTTTCCGAAGGGTAAGTTTGTTCAACTCTGATCTTTTGAGAGGGAGAGGCTGTGTCCGAGATGGAACTTTTTCCCCAAAAACTTTTCCTCTGTGGTCGATGGTTGGTGGTCGAGGGACGAATAGAAGGCAACAAAAGCGTCGTGTTCCCATTAAATTGATGGAATTCTCCTTCTTCTTCATGGCAGAAAAGTTCGTGCTGAGCCTCAATCGAATTTGGATGCTGTGCGACATGAGATTTGTCGTCTTCGTCACTCTGCGGAATTATGTTTTATGTCCATTATAATAGTAAATATCACCACATAAAAATCTACCCTACTGTCATCGTCAGCAAGTCAGAGAGGAAGGTCAATTTGAATTCCTGGACTGGATCACACATGAGATTTTGTGTGAATAATTGGCCAATGAGCCAAAAACAAAAAAATTGTACATATGGTCTGTTTCAATCTATTTTTATTAATTATGATGTTACAATAAAAAAAAATGATCGTCTTGAGCGTAGAAATTCGCGGTTGCTCACTGTGACATCTCAAAGATTTGAAACACAATATAACTAGGGATTCTTTTTTTCAAATTACTGCAATAAGAAATTATTTAAATGAAAAGATTTTGCAGAAAATACACTTTCTCTTACTTTCTAATTCAAATTCTTCATAGAAATGATTCAGAGATTCATCGCGCACAATCATATGACTCTCCCGAGATGGCATGTTCAATAAATTAAATTGTTACCAGGGGTATGGCATACTAAATCCATAAAATTCAACGACAAAAAAATATTCATATAAATTTGCACGGATTTCTTACATTTCGCTGAAAATTGTTGAGAATTCTCACCATACCGTCGAGTGACAATAAATATAATGTGTCAAAAGACGGCACACGAAATTGACTTTGGTATCAAAAATAGCCCAAACTTGTTGACAATTTCTTCTAAGGTTCATCTGTGAATTATTTTTGATGCGTAAAAAGCTATTATTTTAATGAAATGGAAATGCTTCAATTTACAACCAATTAATTAAAGTCCTACTTTAATGGCTATTTAAATTTGATTTTTACAAATTTTTACAATTCCAAGTATTTTAGGATGTATTTTGCCCAATCGAGTGAAAATTCCAATATGTTTTATTGACCCTTCACTCTAACTTCCACCATTTTACTCCTTTCTTACTTTTCTCATCAGCCGCACAAAGTATCAGTCTGGCTCGATTTTTAGTATACTATAGCTGCGTCCTGTAGCTTTTGATAAAAAAAACTCATGTCCCTCAGATCTCTCTTGCCTCGAGCAAAAGTGGTCAAGTTTTTTTTCTTAAAATTGCTCTAGTTCCGGTTCTTAAGCTGGATTCACATTATGAAAATTTGCATGAGAAAATTCTCAATTTAATTTCTCAATTTCTCAATCAACTGTTCCCAACTTCAAATCAAATGCGCACGTGACAAAAATCAGCTATCAAATCAATTGTGCGGTGCGCGTGAAGCAAATTTGTTTGTTTTCGTGAGTAAAAATTCACGGAGGAGAGAAAAATACAGAATATTTGGGCAGAGAGTATTCCAAGGATTCCAAGCATTGCCCTCGTATGTGATATCTTGGTGGAATGTGTGTGCATTTGTACAGAAAGACTCAGGTTTGAGATGTGTCATGTGGAGCACAATGTTATCCCGAAAGATAACCCAGCAACACGGAGAAATCAGGACAGGACCATCAGCAAAACGTGGAAGAACCACTCCAACAATAGAAGTGCTGTTTTTCCACGAGAACTCAAGAATTGAAATGTCTGGAATTGATTTTGAAGGAAGCTTGTGTGGTGTCAGCATCGCATCCGGAGGTTGCACCTGAACCGCAGAACCTCGGGGAGGATCTCTCACCAGTTGTAACAAGTAAGAAATTACGATTACTGTTTGTTAACTGCGAAAATTTGACAGCTGATTTTTGTCACGCGCGCATTTGATTTGAAATTGAAAACATTTGGGAATTAAATTGATAAATAAAATCATCTTTATGAAAAATTTCTATGCAAAATTGCGTAAGCCTCAGCCAATCAGATTTCTCTATTTTTGTTTATGTATTTTTTCTTATGCACTTTTTCATCATGTGAATGAGGCCTTAATTGACAGAATTTGATTAATAAAAATATTTTAGAAAAATCTCGCGAAATGCTACATTTATTTCTAATATTCGAAGTGTTTGAAGTTCATAAAACCACCGCTAGGGCAAATATTATTATAGTATGTTTATAGTAGGGGAAAGCGCGCTACATTCGGAAAGCTTGGAAAAATTCATTTTTTTTCAATGTTTTTTAAATGAATTTGGGCCATTGTAATATTATATTTTAATAGCTAGTCCAATGCCATAAGGAAGATAGGAAAAAATTGAGTTGTCCCTCCCAAGCTTGAGTTGTCCGAAGGTAGCATGCTTTCCCCTATGTTGTAGCTGCATACTATATGTATCAAACAAAAAAAAAGTTAAGTGACCCAAGGTGTAAGTAATCAAATTACAAAAATTGACCAGCCTATGCCTCCGGCTCGAATTAATATTTTAACAGAAATTTTTGTTTAGGT
This sequence comes from Phlebotomus papatasi, assembly GCF_024763615.1. Taxonomy (NCBI): domain Eukaryota; kingdom Metazoa; phylum Arthropoda; class Insecta; order Diptera; family Psychodidae; genus Phlebotomus; species Phlebotomus papatasi. Next base: position 52,443,405 of record NC_077223.1, read on the forward strand.
ATCCGTTTCGATAAATCACTTTGAGATAGCAGTTGAAAAGTTTACAAGAACGCTGCGGTAGCGTATAAATTCATACTCGTTTCTCTTAAAGTCGTGATCATAAAATTTGTTCAAATTTTAGGGACTCGTATTTTAAGCTATACCGTCGTTGCGGGTGACTTTGCACGTTTTTTCGCTGTTTTTCAACTTTGCCCTCTAAAAGTGGATGGTTAAAGTGAAGGGAGGGGGGTTTTTGAGTAAAATTATTTGTATTCAGTTGTTAATGAATGGATTTTGTGCCGCTAGCATTAATTTTATAAAATTTTACTATGTTTAAAAAAATCAAGAAAAAAGGCTTGCACTGGGGATAAGGATTTTGAATAACTGTCAAAATCTAAAACAGGTTCGATTAGGTTGAAATTTTAGTATGTTGTAGCTGATATCAAGACCTTTTCAGAACGTATCTATGTTCCGGTCTACGTCAAGTATTTACCTTGATACAGAGGCTCAAAGTTTAAAGATTTGAAATATTCATATTTTGGCGATCTTTATTTTCTAATCCTGAATTTTAAAACCTAAACGAAATGCCTCAGTAACCATTAGAAATGGTTGAGGCTTTTATTTTATATATTTATTTATTCTTACATAATTAAAAAAAATAAATGAAAAGAGCATTTATTTATTATTTTATTTTTTCATCTTTGCAAAAGTTTTTCAGATCTTCAAATAATATGCTGTTATAAAGAAAAACATTACTTTTCTTTTTTGTTTGTTATTTAGATCTCATCGCCTAACGATAATACTGTCTTTTTTGTGATGGTTTCGATAAAAGAAGCTCTCCGTAGTTCTGTATTAATGAAAATGTCAAAATTTTGAACTTAGAGCCCCAGTATCCAGACAATCGCTTGACCTAGGTCGGATTTTATATATGTTCTGAAAAGGTCTTGACATCAGCCAGAACATACTAAAATTTCAGCTCAATCGGTTAAGTTTTTTGTTTTGATAGTTATTCAAAATGGCGGACAGAATCGTTAAATCAAGATGGCGACCACACCATCTTGTAGATCTCGGTCATTTTTTCTTAAGTCATATAAAAAATTGGATAATTTTTGGTCAAATACTTCTATAATAAAGCTTAAGAAAGTCCATTATATGCAATTTTATAATATAAATCATGCGTTCTTAGGAAGACTATAGTGAAAAAAAGGAATTTACTAAAAATAATGAACAAAATCGAAGTGGAATATTCTAGCCAGATAAATTTAGAATAGATTTGGGCAATTTACTATTCTGAAATCGATTTTGGAATTGGATCTTCAGATAACTTTTTCGCGGAGTCGTTTTTTGACAAAATATCTATACTAGGATTTCATTGACTATTACTGAAACTACAAGAATCCTTTTGAGGATCATTGTGCCTTACTTGGTACTTAACATATCCCTATATACTTTGACATGGTAGACCGGATCGGCGAAGACTATCAATAAGTGCTAGAATTGTTCAAAGTCTCACAAACAGCAGAGTGCAAAGTCACCCCCCGAGTGCAAAGTCACCCGCAACGACGGTACACAGTTTCCTAAAAGTGGCGGGGATTCATTGTTGTCACAATAAATCCTGAAATATACGGGCCTCGGTCAAAATCGCGACAGACAAAACCCCGAAAACCAAAATCCCGAACGCCAAAATCCAGAAAGTCAAAATCCCGAATTCTTAAAAGTGTCATAGTTATTCCCACGATTGCACCCGCGCTTACTGGAGTCAAAGAGACATTTTCTGTGTCTTGGGAAATTATTAAACATTCGGGATTTTTGGCTTACAGGATTTTGTCTTTCGCGATTTTGGCCCTTTTGAGATTTTAGCGTTCGCGATTTTGGTTTACGGGATTTTGGCGTTCAGGATTTTGGCGTTCGGGATTTTGGCGTTCGGGATTTTGGAGTTCAGGATTTTAGCTACCTCCGAATATACAGAGTCAAGGTTCACGAAATTCAAAACAAAATATCTCCGGTTCTATTTGACCGAATTAGATGAGTAACAGCGCAAATGAAAGCTCTCACGAAACATTACAAGTTTTGAACTTCGTCGGACTAACACTAGGGACGTCCTAGTTGAAAGCAATTTCCATAACACATTACCTTAATTATTTCAACACCGGCTTAACCGATTTTGATGTTTACTTAGGCAGTAGAGAAAACTCGTATCTACATATTTCGTTCATTGTACAATTTTTTCTCAGATTATGTCATCTGTGCGATTTTGTCGTTTTACTGTAACAATTTTTTTTCCTAAACTCTGTAAGAGCTGTATAATCACCTACAATAAGCTGTAGCTGATAATCTCATCTATAATAAGCTGATCTTGGCTTATCACTTGCTTTTGTATGAAAATTCTTTTAACAACTTCAAATTTACTAAAAAAAAAATGATAAAAATTGCACTTTTGGTAATCAATCAGATTCCGGTAAATCAATCAATTAAATTGCAATTATCCGGTAGTTAATCATTTTTTTACTATTTATTTTTAGTGTTATTTTTTTTTACAAGCTTTATATCTTTATCTCAATATTTTTACTGCAATATTTCAGATTTACCTAATTGATCCTTGAATATTTTTCAAATTCAATTCATTCAAATTTTGGCTTTCGGGATTTTGACCGGGACCCTTCTGCCCATTGTCCTTTACATGCATAACTTGTACGCGAGAAGAAATTTTAAAAAGTGATATCTGGATCTTACTAACCGATATTTAGAATGAAATAATTTAACTCAGTGTTAAACTACAAAAAAAAATTAAATAGAATTAATCAAATTAATTAAATTTATAGTTCAATTGATTCACCATAGGGGAGGGCATGAGAACAATTTCGATTTTTGGAAGTTAACAAAAATATTTAAGTCACATAAAATGATATAATATAATGACCAGCGCACAATAACTTTTGTTTGTAAACATTTCAAAATTTCCCATGAGAATGAGCGAGATGACTAGATCTAGATCTCACTCACTCTCATTAAAATGTCAAAAAACATGTTTACAAAACAAAAGTTATTGTGTAAACAAAAATTATTAAAATTCCTTTGAATGAAAAGTTTACTAAGATCTTTTCAGTATTTAGTAAAAGCTATTTCCATCATACACTTTTACATTTTTCTTTGAATAGGTAGGATAAATAATTATAAGTTAAAAAAAAATTAATTTCTTCAAAATGTATTCCCAATTTCTATTTTTTTTTCTTTGAAAATTTTGGAATGTGTTTTTTTCTAATTGACCTGTCGGTTTTGAGATAGTAGCATCTTGACCCTTAATTTTTCTGTATATGCAACAAAGTTATATATTCCTATTGTAATCACACAACTTCTCTCAGCAAGTTTGAGGTTTGAGTCGTATAAACACAAGTTTCATTGTGTAAAATATATAGCGACTTGAAATGTACCCTGGAAAGCTCCCTGAACTCTCTGGGAGCTTTGCTCTCTCGTCAAATTGTCCCGAAAAATCGGGAATCGCGCATGATGCGCACGCATAAGGTCCTGAAAGACGCAAAAAGGAGCGGCAAGAGGGTGTAGTCGATTGCCGGGAGACTCCTTGGAGTCTCTCAGGGGAGCCTCATTCATTCGTAGCCCGGATTCTGGGCACTGTTGCCATGTCAATTGAGCTACCACTACCTCATCCCATCTAATTCCACCACTCACCCACTCAGCATTTGCATCTCGAGAATTTCTTGAGAAGTGCAGCAGGAGTCTTCAAGTGGCGGCCAATTGATCTGTTTCTGGGGTGAGTGACACTCTTTCAAAACACCTAAATCCAATCCTCCTGCTTCAGCACCATTGATTTGCCATTGGATTCTCTCTTCATACTCTCTGTCGCGCCTTACAACCCAGAGTTGCATTGAAAATTCCGATACCAGATCAAGACAAAATATCCAATATGCTAATCCAGTTCAATCTCACCCGAATACTTCTTTGCATTCTCGCCCCTGTTTCAATATTTAACTATTTGCGCTTCAAATGTTTTCTCAGTGAAACTAATTTGGGAAACTATTGTTTGTTCAAATGACAATAATTGTCGCACGTTTTCTCAAGAAACCATTAGAACAGTTTTTGCTAGAATGACAAAAGTTGCATCGTTGTTCTTGTTTTGGAGAAATTTACATATACGTATAGTTTATTCATGGAACTCATGGTACGCTGAAACAACAAAGGTTGAATTTGTTTATGCGAATATATGATATTTTATTTATTCAAGCATTTTATTCCAATCCCTGGATGAATATTTGTCAATTTATAATTGAGATAGTTCTAAAAATTATCGTTTTCCTCTATTCGCACTTGCAGAAAGAGTAAATATATATAATACGTTGTTTTTTAGATATGTACAAATCATATTCATTGATGTTTGTTTAAAACTATTTACCCTTTTTAATTTGAATTGAATTTAATACCTGGAAAATGAGTAAGAATTTTCCAAAATTCCAACTTCAATGAACAGTGGAAAACTTTTTTTATATTCGTAAATCAGACGATATCTGAGAAATGATGCTACGCAGTTTTTCCGTCTGTCCGTTTTTCCGTCTCCATGTTACGAAAGTTAGAAGTCAAACGGTTAAAGCCGGGAACCTATAAAGACACTTCGTAAGTCGATTCAGCGACCATTATAACATGATCTTTTTCTCTTCTGGACACATCAAAAATGCTCTATTTCTTATTATTTTTAAGTTCTATGTGAAATTTTAAACTCTTTACGTATCAGTCAAACATAAAACTTCTGAAATTTTATTTAATTTAAAGTGTGAAATATGTGCGAATTGTCAGAATCACATTCCTCTTTTTACAAAACCTTCAGTGTGGTCAATTTTGCAGATGCGAATACAAACAGTGCTGAATTTTTTTCGATTTAAGCCACTTTCTTTACAAGTGAAATTTAAACAAAATTTTTATAAAAGAGTGAAGTTTGGACCTTCTATTTAAAGGTAAATAGTCAGGCTCAGTGACATTTATTTGCTTAATAGTGATTTTTGTCTGTCCCGAAATACCCAATTCTCCCGAAATACACCATTCTTACTTCTTTACATTTTTTGCTATTTTGAATAAAAAATTGTGCATTTTCAACATTTTTCAGTAAGAATCTTATTCTGGATAGAATAAGGAACATAAATATTTTTATCCACAAAGAAAAAAATAGTTGGATAAGTCATTAGGTTCTTTGAAATTTGAAAGTGCTAATAAGTGTCCCGAAATACCACACGTTACCCTATTTTATGTATTTTAATTAATTTTGATCAATTAGGCGTCTTTTGAAAACGTCTTAGAATTCTTGGCCAGTGAGAACCGGCTCCAATCGGTTATAAACTGGTAAAAGCTTAGATGTCAAACGAATATTTTTTAGTCATTAGGGTAAGATGGGAAAATTTGGAATCATGCCTATTTTGGATATGTTTTAGAGATGACCCAGGCGGACATTTCGTCCTTAGACGAAAATAGCGTTGTATCATTCCTAATAACGGTTTTTCAAGGTCAAAGATTAAAAAGCCACTAGAGAGCGCATTTATCAAGCGAATGGGGTCATGTTTGGGGTCGTTGGAAAGGTCTTGGAATTTCCGACAAAACTGAACCGTTTCCAATCGGTTTTGAATCGATAATAAACCGGTTCATAACCGATAAATAATTTTTACACGAAATTCAATTAAATTACTCCTGAGGTGTATTTTGGGAAATATTTTGAGTGATTTATAAGTCGGTTCAAATCGATTGTGAACCAGTTATTTACCGATAAGTAATTTTTGTTCGAATATAATTTTTATTACTCTTTAAACTATTTTGTTGAATCTATTGAGTGATTTATGAATCGCTTCAAATCGGTTGAGTACCTGTAAACAGTCAATGATGCGAAAGTACTTTTGAGGTATAGCATCTAAGTCATGAGTTCGAGCATTTCGCAAAGCCTGGGTCGTTTTGCCACCTCTTTTTTTTTATTAAATTGCGTTCCAATAATAATCCGCCAGATAAAAGAGCACGAAGTCCTGTAGAACACGTTTTTCGCGATGTACTACCTGTTCTTCAAACAAAAAATTGATAAAATTACTTTATTAAATTCTTGAGAAAATGTGAAATTTGTAAAGTAAAGATTGAGAATTTTTTACAGGGGTTCCGACTAAAGTGAAAACGAATTGAAGGAATTTGATATGAATTGCCTACTACTGGGAGCTTATTTATAAAAAAATTATTGAATTGTTCCTAAAAGTGTTTACATATTTTTCATGCGGTAAATTTGAAATGCATTTATTATGAACCGTTGGCGATTAAAATAGGCTGAAAAATTGGCGCCGAAAATTATTTGCATACATCACGACGTACATTCACGACGTATCTTATTACAAAGATATCTCCTGTAGGTATGCAAATTTTTCGTGTCACTAGATTTAAGGACTTAAGTAAGCTGTCTTAAGTCATTTAAATGGAAACAAATAAAGCCATTATTGTTATTAATACAGTTATATAGTTAGTTTAATTGTTAGTATTGAAAGTGCGATATCTTCGGACGACTCAAGCTTCGGACGACTCAAGCTTCGGACAACAAAATTTTTCAATACAATCCTTTTATGAATTTCACCCATTATTATATTTTAATAGCTAGTCCAATGTATCGGATTTCCAGAAAAGAGCTATGAGTCAAATCCACTAAGAACATAGAAAAAAAAATTGAGTTGTCTGAAGCTTGAGTCGTCCAAAGGTAAGCGTGCTTTTCACTATTTTAAAGTTAGACCTCTAGGCTATGTAAATACAATTTTCTTGAAATTAAATGTTAAATTGCATGAAATCGTGTGTATTTTTGGGTTTGTCTACCAACAGTACTTTGTTATAGGGATCAATCTAACATCTGGACTGTAGTCAACTCTGTTCTTAAGTCTTGCTTTGGTAGCCGTTGTGTCGTCATAGAGAGCTCTCTCTCGCCGCCTCAATGGAATTCGTGTCAGGCGCACGAGAGGGCGTGAGCAAGATGGTGTGCTAACGATTTCTATGAGGCAGAAAAAGATGCCTGGCCAGAGAGAGTACGGAAGAGAGTCTCACATGTTGGCTTACGGAGCTGGTTATGCTTCGGCTGTCAGTGAGAGGTCTCTTCAGTCTCAGCTCGGCCAGGCCAAGTAGAAGGCATACAGTCGGTAGCGTTTGCCGCGTCGTGAGATACATTTCCTCTTTTTTTGGTGGTGCCTTCACATCTCCTGGATGCTGGAGGTGTGAAGTGTCCCAGAGTGGTGACACTGTGGACAATATTTGTCAGGTGCATAGCAATCAGACCTGTCTGGTCTGCCCTCCATCCGTCTAGCTCTTTCTCTTCCATCTGTCTCCGCCACCTCCTCGTGTTCTGTCTCGCTCTTTCCGTGCTCCGGAAAGAAAAACGCACACAGTGACTTCGGGAAGATATCTGAGTGCGCCGTTTCGAGGGGAAAAATTGCCATATAAATCACTCTGGTGTTGTGTTTTCCAACTCATCTTTCGGGCTTTTCGTGACGCGACAACGGAGAAACCGTGAGTTGAAGCCTCGAGGCAAGGTGAACACGCACAGCTCGTGAAAAAGGTGCTGCTCCCCGCATCAACCCATACCCAAAAAAAAAGTGATGTGCTAAAAGGTGATTTGGATGCTAAGTGAACCCCAAAAAATTGCACACACTGTGAACTTTCCACAGTTGTCTGTCGTGAGACACATACACACACTTACCCGACTTTTATGTAAGACCCACTCCAACACCTGAGACTTTGACAATAGCTGGCCAAAGTGGAAAACTCCTGAACAGATTCAAAACAGTGGCTCAACTGACATTTGGCCACGCGGACTTTCAGAAGTGGGATTGACTGTGTTCATCCCCTTCGGAGTTACTCCACGTAATGGCTTAGCTTGAACTATGATCTGATCCTAAGGATCAAACACCTGGCCAAGTTACAGGTCTTTTGGAAATAAAACAAGTGCAAGAAGCTGGGCTAAAACAGCCCCTATTGAAGCTTCTTCTGACACTAAAAGAGATGATGAGGTGTATAGAAGGATTCAGGAGATAAATAAAAATTGAGGCAGTGTGGTTAAATTACGGTAATTTCAATATCAAAGATTAATAGTGAAACTTACTGTGGTTCTAACTATACATAAAAACTTTAATTAAGCACAACTTGAAACCCTTAATCCTCAAATAGACTTAAGCTGATCATTGTTTAGAGATACTTTGCATAAATTTCCTTTACTTGAACCTTTACCTCTTAATTTTACGGACTAAGTAAGTACTGGAGGATCACCATTAGGGCTTAGCTTAAATTGAAAAGCTGTTTAAAATTAGGTTTACGATAAATACACTGAGAAACAAAAGAGGGTGCGATTAACTTTTTTTCTTCATAACTGTAACACTCTTTAGGTGTAAAAATATATCAACATTTTTTAATGTTAATTTTACACCCTTTTAAGTGTAAAATTAACATGAAAAAGGGTACCTTTAACCCCTAATACACCTAAAAAGGGTAATATTTACACCGATTATGGATCAATACTGCAGAGTAAACTTAACATTTCCGAAATGTTATTTTAACTTTTTCGGATTTCTCAGTGTATATGTATTATAAGGCAGCATGGAGCAGTTCGCACAATTCAAGTGCAATCTGAAAATACATCAAAGGTCCGGATATTCTCCTTATTTCTGAAACTAAATATAGACTTATTAAGAAAAGATCTGTAGATCTAAAAGGCATGAAATAAACTAAAATCTAATCTGGATCTAATCTAAGCTTTAAGTGTATAATTAAATGATATTCTAAAAGCTGTTTTTTTCTTCTTCTATATTAATATTGAATTTTTAAAAAGACAAAATTCTGTAAGTTTTTAAAATTTCAGATATGTTTAATTTGTCTCTATGATTTGAAAATTGTCTTTGAGTTGATGGCAAGGACCTCTTAAGCGCCTTTCAAAAAGCAATTAAAGCGTAACTATCCCTTAACTCAGAACGCTCAGAACAAAAAAAAATCTAAAATTGAGACTACATTTAATTTAAATAATTTCATATACCTTTATCTGAAACTTGGGAGATATATTGATAAGCTCAAACATGTACCTATATGTTCTAAAGTCATGTATCCATGAAGTGCTCGACTTTTCCCTAAGTAGTTAAGTCCGGATATGGATTATACGGATAACATACGAAGATGTCTAAACATGGAAAATTATTCTTTTGTACTAAGATGGGATGGATAGTTCCATGCTCTGTGGAATGAAATTCAGTAAAATTTACTACAAGAAAATTCTTATTGAACTAAAGGGGATTTGAACCGGAAACTCTTGCATCATAGAATTTGCACATTTTTTTTACCAACTCCAACTCGATTGCCACAGTTGTGAGTTCGAGTCCTGCCCGGTGGAAAGGCTGAAGCGTCTGAAGGGAAATATTTTTCATACTCATTGTAAATCGAATAAAAAACTGTGAACTGAACAATGTAGAAAATGTAAATAAAAGTCCGGTACATCAAAATAAATAAATAGTAATAATTTTTGTTACAAAATGAGTAGATTGTATATCTGTCAAAAAAATCAATAAAATTTGTGAATTTGAAAGAAAACTCTTTTAAACTGAGTAACTTACCGAAGCATCGCAAAAAGATTTAATGAAAAACGCTAAATAGCTCATTAACCGAATATTTAATTAAAAAAAAAAAATTAGAAAAATTATTTTGTAAAATTTCTTGTTCAGATTTCATTCTACGACGGCAATATACAATTTATTTATTTTTGATAAATTAATTTAAAAAAAAAAGAATTTGATTTGTAAAACAACCCTCTAACTTAATATGATTTTAAATTGAAATATACAAGGATAAAAAAAGGTTCAAGAAATACAGTAGACTCGCTCAAATTCGGGCATTTGGGACGGAAATGTCACCCGAATTAGAGAGAAAGAGAATCAAAGAAACCTTTGAAATTGGGATTTTTCACCTATGTTTAAGTAGAACTGAGCCATATCATAATGTAATTTAGCTTCTCAATCTGTTTGTGTAGCTAAATTATCTCACGATAAGGCTCAATTTTATTTAAAAATAGGTGAAAAATGCCAATTTCAAAGGTGCCCCACTTCCCCCTATAACGTACATTGCATGAAAATTGATTCATTTGATAATCATAATCACACTTGAAAAATGACAACAAACTTTTTTCAAATGTTTACTGCTGCCCGAATTAAAAAAGTAGCCTGATCTTAAAAGAGCCGAATTAGCGAGAGTCTACTGTATTAAAAATAATTTATTATTATTATTATTATTATTAAACTTTTAAGGCTTTGTTAATATCGCCTTTGGTTTTGAGTGCTTAATGAATTTTGTGCAAAAATAATTTATGTTTGCAAAAAATAAATCCAAGAGTAATTTAACCACCACTGACCTACGAATTTCACTTTAGATTTCCAAACTGTGCATAAGTGAATTCCTTTGAAATAGATTGATTGCAAAAGGTGTCTAATAGCCCTCTAAATGCTGCCGAGTGCTTAAAAACATTGAGTGATTGGTGATCGTTAATTCGACGCTTGAGGTGTCCCCAAGTGCTTGTGCGAGGTGCTGAAGAGATCGCCACGGTGGCCGCTTCGAAGGGGTCTCGGGGGGCCTCCGCGGGCTGCCTTGGCGCCACACAAGACACCACCGGTGGCGAATCACCCCGTCAGGGCTCTACAGATGGCCAAATGCAGCGATGTGGACTCTGCTCCCTGCTGTCCCGCCTCCTGAGGCGCGCCATGTGCGTCGGATCGCGCCGCGGAAGTGGCGAATCCTACTACCAGGAGCTGGAGACCACTGTGAGTTACTGTGTTGATCTTGCCAGAAGAATTTACTTAACTGATTTACTCAAAATCACTTATAATAACAAAACCAATTTTCCAAAATCTTAATTCTCCGATGTTGAAGAATCGGGTCAAATTCACGTTTGAATTTGTAGTATCTATCATATCAGAATGGTACTCGTTTTGGTGGACATTTAGATCTTGAACTGGGTCACACTTATCAGCAATCACAAAGATTATCACTATCAGAGTTATCATATTGGTGGGAACCCTAATTCATTTGTCCTTATTGCTTAACCTGAAAAAGATGAAACCGTAATTGAATCTGTAGTAGAGGAATTCTGTAACGACATGACAATATCATATGACAAATTTTCAAAGTAAATTCGAAGTCCAGTGAGCATCGAATGGCCATTGTTATGACCTCTACACTGAGAAAAAAGAAAGGGAGCGATTAACTTTTTTTCTTCAGAACTTTAACACATTTTTGGTGTAAATATATATCTACATTTTTAATGTTAATTTCACACCTTTTTAAGGATAAAATTAACAAGAAAAAGGTAACTGTAACCCCTAATACACCTAAAACGGGTAATATTTACACCGATTTTGGATCAATACTGCATGGTAAAATTAACATTTCCAGAATGATATTTTAACTTTTTAGGATTTATCTCAGTGTATGAAGCTCTCAGTAACTGATATGAATCTGAATTTTAATTATTTTCTCTGAATTTACCACATAAAATTTATAAAATCGTCAGATTAGAATATAAAACGAATAAGTCGCGAATGGCCAACTTTACAGAAGTGCGATTTCAAGCTAAGATTTTACATACTGAATATAGGGTTTTAAAGATTTGAAACCCCTGTAATTTTGGGGATAATTTACTTTACGGTATAATATTCACAGGGAAAGTAGAGGGTGTCAAGAAGTACCCGAAAAGCGAATGAAATTAATTTTACAAAAAACCGACTTATTCGACTTATATTCTGACAAGTCGAAATTTATCATGTAACGTCATACCGTTACAGAATTTCCCTACTGATCTTCTAATTAAAAAAAAAAAACAATAAAAAGCTTTATTTTTGTTTTACTACACACATCATATAGGACATAATGGGGCAGCTCTTTAGTAAGGTAGAAACTATACCACCGTGTAATTTCACCTAACGCTACCATGTGGTGTTTTGTAAAGCTTTTCAGATTTCCAATTTTTGCACTAAAATGCGGTCTTGCTGAAAAAGGAATTCATAATGTTCAAATAGGATGAGTAAATGGTGGGTTTATGGCCAACGCACAATAACTTTTGTTTGTAAACATGTTTTCGGAACAGCCTATGAGAATAAACGAGATGATTGAATTTCATTCATTGCCAAAAACATGTCAAAGGCCTTTACATTTATGAGAAATTTTCGTCAAAATAAAGGATTTCGTAAATCTCTAGGTCGTGTACACTGAGAAAAAAAGAGGGTGCGATTAACGTTTTTTCCTCATAATTTTAACACTTTTTAGGTGTAAAAATATATCAACATTTTTTTAATGTTAATTTTACACCTTTTGAGGGTAAAATTAACATGAAAAAGGGTAACTTTAACCCCTAATACACCTAAAAAGCATAATATTTACACCGATTTCGGATCAATACTGCAGGGTAAAATTAACATTTCTGGAATGTTATTTTATCATTTTCGGATTTCTCTCAGTGTACGCGTAAATCGTGCCAAAATGTTCAATTGACATTGTTCATTGTTTTTGTTTTAAAATTCGATATAAGTCATTGTGAGGAGGTGTCGACCTCAAGGCAAGCCTAGGACAAACGATTAAAAATGATGATAATGCTAAATAATTGTTATACAAATCCGAATTAAATTGAAAGTTTAACCCATTCCTTACCATGGTATTATACATCATACGCAAATTGAGTGATTTTTGATGATTTATTTCTGGGCAATTTTTATCCGAATTGCTGTCGGGAATGGATTTTTAGTAACATTAGTTATTCAATTACTTGAAAAAAATAGTCCGACAGAGATGAAAATACATTTTGTTATTGTTTTCTTGCTTAGCGGAAGGTCATGCAAAATTTTTGCTCAAAATGGCGGATGGAAAATACGACATCCCGTCGAATTTGTTAAAATTGGCCTCTTTCCTCTTTCCTGATTTGAATTATAATTGCCAATTGGTGTTCTTGGATAGTTACTATATCTAAAGCAATATAGTTTGTAATGAATTAATGCATATAACATTTAAATTCAGTGACCTTTAAGACGTGTGTTTGACAGAGGCTCCCCGCGCTCCCATGAGAGATAATTTTTTTTTCTTTTCAAAAAAATCAGTAGGAAACTAATCCCAAAATATGAACATTCTATCTCAAGTATCTCTGGTACATTGACTGAATGGATTAAGTTAGACTTATTTGTATTTTCTAATGTTTTATAAAGAACTAATGAAGCAATTATACAATTTTTATGCTCTAGGATTAAAATTGGGACTAGGGGAAAGCGCGCTACCTTCGGACGACTCAAGCTTCAGACAATTCAATTTTTTCTCTATGTTTCTTATCGATTTCACCCATAGCTCTTTTCTGAAAATTTGAGGCATTGGATTAGGTATGAAAATATAATATTATAATGGGCCAAATTCATATATAACACCTTGGAAAAAAATGATTTGTGTGAAGCATAAATCGTCCGAAGGTAACGCGCTTTCCCCTATTGCCCCACACTTATGGGAACTTCTCACATTTTTCCATTGTTCCATAATAAACTCTCCGATACACAGACCCTCATTATCCGGATAGTAGCTGTCAAACATTTGACAAATTCAAAAATTTCCCATTCACATATCTCACATATTGACCTCAATCATTCGAATATCGAACATTTGAATATTGTGAATATTAGTGTTTCTATTTTTATAAGGTTCACTCTCATGTGTAGTAATGCCCATCACACAATAACTTTTGTTTGTAAACATGTTTTCAAAATTTTCTATGAGAGAGAGCTAGATGACTAGATCTATGTTTCATTCACTCTCATTGAAATGTCAAAAACATGTTTACTAAACAAAAGTTATTGTGCGTTGGGCATAAGTTTCAATTCTGCTGACTATTTTTTTTAATAAACAGAAGCAAAATCCAATTCAAAATTTCTGTGTGAAAATGACTCACCTACCCCTATTAGGGGAATGCTGGCATGGTTCGCACAGAGTGAACCTTCAAACAATGCAAATTTTCTCTTTGCTTGCAAAGACCTAGTTCGTCATTTCTTAGCCATAAGACAGATAATTAATAAGCTCATGAGACGAGATGAGAAATGGCAAGTCAGCTCTTTGCAAACAAAGAGAAAATTCGCATCGTTTGAAGCTTCACTCTGTGCGAACCATGCCTACATTCCCCTATCTTTTCTGTTTATATTCAATTGATCAAAGGAAAAAAATAGGAAGATGAATTTTAACTTTATGAATTATTGTTTAGACTAATGCAATAAAATTTTGGGAAATCCTATAATCAATAAACCTTTCCTTTATCTCTTATTCCAATTTAACTTATCAAAAGCTTATACAATTTGATTCAATAAACAACCAATAAACAGCTTTAATTTTTATGATCAAAAATTCCAAAGACAGATAGGTCAAAGAACTATTGATTGTGTTCCTTGGATACTAGATAGATAATACTTAAAATTTTACCCTTTGGACTTAAATTTTTAACAGACTTGGGTTTTTTTTTCAAGATAAGACTGCATTTGCAAATAAACAAGTCTTTTTCGGCAAACTAAAAGCTGTGTTGTAATAGTCAAGAACTTTTTGGCTACAGCCCAGCGCACATTTGATAAACATTTAATAAAAATCACAATAAAGAAAAAAACAACCCCATGAAGCCCTTTGTGAACAAATAGTTTCTAAGAATATATTCGACGGTTCCATTCAATGCAATTCTCTCACAGAATGACTAGATCGTATGAAGAACCATATGGAAATTGTTTACCATAGATTAATTTTTTACGAAAAAAAAGATTTCATGTTAGCTAAAACTTGTAATTTACGATTAAATCTTTACCAGTTATAAAGATTAATAACAAGTTTAACAAATCCAGCGCAAACTTATTTCAAGCCGGCTCAAAGCTATATGAAAGGGAGGTATCGATATTTGTAATTGTTGTTTTGCATCGAGATAGGTTCCTTGAACTCCCAATTAATTCGAGAATATATCACCGGCTTCTCAACAACACATTCTGTTACTTAAAATATTATCGGAATCAGAAATAGGATCATTAAGTTTGAGAAAGTCTTTAGGTATACAACACACCTACATCTTCCCAAAATCTGAGAAAGTTCTTAAAAGACCAAAGGTCAAATGTTCATGACATTTCATTAAAGCACTCAATAGCATGTCAAATAGTAGATGAGCTGATGTAGGGAATTTAATAACATTGGATTGATGCTAAAATACTTTTATTGCTCTGTCTTGAGCTTAAATTTTGATATATATTGCTAATGTAATACGATTGAAGGCGCAAATTTCATTGATTTCGTGCTGGATAGCTGCTGAGGAAATGAATAATCTTTAAAAGTTCACGTGATGTTCTGGGACTCGTAAAAACTCCCTTTTATTTGTTGTCATATCAGGTGAGTTTATGGATGAGAATGATTTTGATGATCACGCAGAGAGAAAAAAACCATTAAAATCGTTAGGAAAATCTAGTATTTCACCCCATTCTCAAATTGGAATAAAATTTAGAAGACTGATAAAACTGACTGTGTAAAGCGTTCCATTCAGATTAAGACAAGAATTGGTGTAACTCATTTGTGTCAGGGGGGAGATCACTATCAGGTGGTTATCTTGACGTCACAGTTAATATGCTTTAAGTCACTTGATCCGGTGATGGTAAGTGGAATGTTTTTGGAGGCGTTTTTCGTGAAAGATGATACAAAGAAACCAATAAAAGTTCAATTAAAATTCCTAATCTATTGAGCACTTTGAGAGTTGATTTCCGCGGATCAGATAAAGATTTCAATGTGAAAGTATTACCGCACACAATGGCTTTCACATTAATACTTTGTAAGCAATATTGTGCTATTTTGGTATGCAATTTTTCCCGTCAACACCGGATGACCTTCTTTCGTCCAAGAATATACACTTGGCTGTTGATTCTGACCGGTGAGGATATGAGGAGTGAGACAAGTCAAAAAAAAAGAGACACTCAAATACTTTTACTCTTATCATCAAAACTGAGAGTATATTCATATGGTAGATAACATTTCTTATCACACTGTCAACATGTGGTATTATGTGTTGGCGCTATTTTAGTGATAAAACACTGCGACTCTTACGCTCCGACAAGGAGACACACTAGAGACACTGAAGTGCTGATCACACGGATGGAAAACAGAAAGAGATTGGCAAGATGAAGAGTTGATTTTTATCCAGAAAGGCGGGTGTAAATTTTCCATTTTGACACTAAAAGTGACTACCTAATGGCTTCGGTATATACCTTTTAGATCGGGAAAATTTCATAAAATCGAAATTCACGTCCTTTTGATTCTCAAATGTTTCGAATATATATGTCTATCCCATTTTTTTGCAATAATCTTCTTTTTTTAAACTTCACAACAAATTTAGTTCAGTCTAATTTTAAATACGAAAAAATGGGATAGATCGGATAGACTTATGTAAATCTTCTCAGAAAGCAAGGGATGCGAGTTTCGATTTCATGAAATCATACCGAGCTAAAACGTGTGCCGGAACCATTAAAACGAAAAAATTAAAATCACATTAAAACTGTCGTTTAGTTTTAGGAGATATGATCGAAATTTTTTTTTTATAATCTCTACAAAAAAATGTATTCATTTTATGATAGACACTATAAAAAATTGAAGGATTGTGAGGGCCATTTAAAAAAAAATAACATCTAAAAAAATAATTTTATCAATTTCAAAGTCAATGAAATTAACACTTTTTTAAGAATCTTTTTTAATAAATAAATGTTTATAATACGATGATAATCCCATGGTTTGACCACTGAGAAGAAAAAGAGGGTGCGATTAACATTTTTTCCTCAGAACTTTAACACTTTTTAGGTGTAAAAATATATCAACATTTTTTAATGTTAATTTTACACCTTACTAAAGGTATAATTAACATGAAAAAGGGTACCTTTAACCCCTAATACACCTAAAAAGGGTAATATTTACACCGATTATGGATCAATACTGCAGGGTAAAATTAACATTTCCGGAATGTTATTTTAACTTTTTCGGATTTCTCTCAGTGACTGATCTGGTCCTAAAAAAAACATGACCGTGAAGGATCCGTCTCGTTAAAGCCCTTGAATTAAAATCTTTAAAATATCATTCCATAATCAGAAGTATCTATGGATGAAGTTTAAAAATTTTGCGTTCCAAAACATAAAGTTATTCGATCGCTTGATAGTAGAATTGTAAAAGTATCTACTGATTTTTTCTTCTAGTGCAGAGTGGATGAAATGAAGCCCTACTTAAAGTAAAAGACAGTGGGTGAGGTAATAAAGTATACTTAATAGTTAGAAAGCGCCCAGAAATGTTTAAAAGGCGGAGGGAATTATAACAAGCCAATATTAGCAATGCTATCAATCACTTTGCGGAGGGTGTATCAGAAATTCACTCAAAAATAAACAGTTCTTCGTCAGATAGATATCGAACATGGACGAAAGTGTACAACAGGCGAATAATTCTAATTCAATATTCACACCATGTGTCCATTCCATCAATGTCTATTTAAAATTAAGTACCACTACGCCTGCCATTTTCCATCATCAAAGCGACACTCTGTCTACTTTTCCCAGAGTCTCTGAATCCCTTGAAAATTCCAAAAGGTATATATAGGTATGTAGAAGTTCCAATGACGTATTGAAGGTGAAATGATTAATTATGCAAAGTGATTTTCTGAAGGAGAGAGTGTATCTTCCGGAGAGACTGTCACCTCCCTCAAATTCAATTGTTCGAGATGAACCTATCACGCCAAAGTTAATTTTCACGTGGCTGTGAAAGTTTTCAAAAGAGCTTTCACACATGTCGCAACATTCACTTGAGCACAGTGGTAAAGTCAATACGATAAGAAGGGAAGAGTCTTGCACACTTTTCTTAGAATATGTGTAGGAATAATTCATTTGTAAAACTTATTTTCTATTAGAATTCCATGTCAAAACTTGCATTTTAAGCTTAGCTAACCCAAGTTCATTAATTTATCCTAATAAGGATATTCTTTTTCTTCAAAAAAAAAATCTTCTTGGAATTGAATTTTGCCTTATTGAATTATTAAACTTCGCTTAATATAGAATTACCTGCTTATAACACTTACTTGAATCAATTCAAACTTGTCAGGAACACATCCTTTGAAACTAATCTAATTTATTTCAAATATCTAGGAGTGAATGAGGACAAATTGAAGCAAGATTTCACAATCAAATATTAAAGTTGTTGAGGTAACCAAATCATTGAAATCCATATCTAGTGCTTCGCCTTAAATTTTATTAAGACCGTAGATGCATATAACTGTGCCCTGAGGGGGCCACATTGGCTCTTTGCTGTTCGTAAGCTTTTCTTTAACTTTCACTCTTAATCGATCTACCATGTCAGAGAGGTAAAGACCATCCTTTAGTGCTAGAATTAAAGAAAAGCTTACACTGAGAAAAAAAGAGAGTGCGATTAACTTTTTTTCCTCGTAACTTTAACACTTTTTAGGTGTGAAAATATATCAACATTTTTTAATGTTAATTTTACACCTCTTTAAGTGTAAAATTGACATGAAAAAGGGTAACTTTAACCCATAAAACACCTAAAAACCTTCTGAACAATATTAAGGCTTATGAAATATATTAGGTGATAAAGTTACCACCGTTTAATAACTTCTTAGAGAAATACGACCAAAACCGGGAATAAAATTTTGCTCAAAACATATTATTTGGAAAAGTGTGTCATATTAACATATTAGTAGCGAGAGAATTAGTAGCGGGTACCTTTAAAATAAGTGTTTTTTTCTATTTTTTAAATGAAGCTGGACTGGACCATATCATAATACTCCTATAATTTAGTTTCACAAACCAGTTGTAAAACTGAATTATATGTATATTGATAAAGCTCAGTTTTATTTAAAAATGGGAGAAACAGCTCAATTTTAAAACTGCTCCAATTCAAAGGTGCCCTAAATTCCCGTAAATAGTTTTTTTTAAGCCTAAGGTAGGGCATAGCGGGGTAATTTGGAATCATTTGTCATTCAGAATTTTGAGATTTCCTCATTTGTGTTACATGAGCAAATGAAAGTAACCACGAAGAAGTGTTATTCCTTTTCTTCTTGCTCTTTTTTTATAGTTCGCCTAAATTTTGAAAATCTCAAACTTCCAAATTATCCTATTTTACCCTAATTCAAATAAAAATTCACCAAAACGTTCTCAAATTGGATAGAATTTTTCGTGTCAAAAATTATTATGGTCTTTAGACCGTTTAGACTCTCTAAACGGTTATTGCAGTTTTTTGTAGTTATAGAAGAAAATTGTTGTAATTTATTTTGTAATTGTTAGATTATATAGTTTGTGTTTATGATGAAAATAAAATTTAAACGTTAGAGGAGTCAGAAAAGTATCATGTTCTTATGATTCATATAGCCAATTTATCCTGAAAGGGAATTTTTAAGCTTTTTTTCGCAAATCTAATCCAAAGTAATCCAAACCTTTGGAACATTTGTAGCATAATATATTTAGTAAGAAAAAAAATCATTTAGTGGAAAATAATTTTAAAATTTTTCCAATAAATATTTAGATGCAATTTTCACAAGAGCAAATAATACATTTACTTTTTTTATTTATCTTTAATTTTCATATGAAAAATTTGTAAATTTTCCTTGATTTAAACACCCTTAAAAGTTCGACTATTCAACTTGCATGTATCAGAGTGCTAAATGTATAATTCATCTAACATAGCGTTAACTAGAGAGATTTTCTCATTTTCATTCCTTTTATTTTACTTCATATTGTCCATTGGCTCTTATTTTTTCATTCTGTGGAAATTTAATTGCACTTGCAAAGGTGCTTCTTATACATTTCAATGAGCTTTCAGTTGATTTTTGACATATTTTGAGGAAGAAAGCATATCTAAGTATAAAAGGCTGAATTTTGACTAGAATTTCAATGAATTACACCCTTTTCTTGTGCCATAAATTTAATTTTCCACCCACGACCACTCATAGTGGAAAACAGCAAAATTCCTCGAAGAAAAAAAAACCATAGAGAATTTAATTGACTCAGAACGACCTGGAGCGATTAGCAATGAACGCTATGGAATTTTTGTCTCTGGAACTTTTTTCTGTCCCTCAATGAGAGATTAAAAAGGCCCCATAGCACTTTTTTTTTGGAGGCTGTGACTTAGGAAAGAAAGTGGATGCAGCATTATACACATAATGTTGCTATCATTAGCCAATGTCATATGAGGATAGGGGAACACAGAGTATATACAACTTTGGCTGATAGATGCAATGACTTGTTTATCATTTTCCTTTCCAAATATTTACATCGCTGGTACCCGCGTACAAACATGCTTTCAAAGAATCACCAAAACATCTTCTATATTGTTTTTATTCTACCAAAAGCATAATGACCATGTCACTTCTCCATTAATTTTAATTAATAGATCTCATGAGCTCACTTATTTCAAAATTATTTAATAGAGAATATTGATTTGAGGTGTGATTCTGCAACAACTCTCGTTCAATTTTAACGTCTCAGAAAATGTGCAATACTTTGGGTGAGATACATAATAATTTAATAATATTATCATTCTAATAGAAGTGCGTGATCTCTGATACCTACTTGGTGTTATACTTCATCATCACTCTTTGCCCCTTTCTCGATATTTTGAAATCATGTTTCAATAAGAACTCAATTCCGTGGCGTGTTGTATAAAGCTCTATTGGATTTGGTTTGACCTCAGAGCTTTTTCTACCTCCTCAAACTCTCATGAAAAGATCTATAAGAAGAGGGAGTTTAAACCAATTCAGATTGCCATTACTTCTATCAATAGAATTTGATCGTCGATTAATAAAATGAAAGAAATCACTGATAGAGGTAGTTGTATCAAAAAAGGGATGATATGACAACGGTCTACAGGACCGACGATATCGGTCGTTCTATTTGGTCAAATAAATGAGTCGATGGAGTTGATTTATGTATTTTCTAAAAAAAAAAAGCAGTTTAGTGCTATTCACAAGGAAAATGAAATTTAAAATTCCTAAAAAAAACCATCTCATTTTAATAAAAAAGTTAATGTTAGTAATGAAGTAGCTCGTTTGGAATGAACATTTAAACGAAAAATTCAACAAGACATTTTTTAGTTTTTGGCAGTGCAGATCAATTATAGGAAAACTTGTGGGCTATCACTTTGTCTGTAATGATTAGGCCTATTGTGACGCATAAAGCAGTAATTTGGTAGCCTAAAGCTGCGAGTAGGGGAGACTGGGGCAATTTTTTTTTCAAAACGAAAATTTCAATATTCACTATCTTCTAAAATAAAAGAGACTGAGGCTTGAAGTTTTTATAGCCTTCATGAACCTTTTTAAACTTACAAAGTTTCAAGGGATTCGATGAAGGATTATGTAAAATGAAAAATAAAGAAATTTTGAGCCCTATTTTTGGAATATTTGGCTTACAGAAAATATCAAAACTGATTAGCTCAATTTACGCACATTTCTCGTTAAGATAGAGAAAAATTATCTTCGACAAAGTTGTAGAGAAATAAATTTCCTATAAAAATCAAGGGCTACAACATACTAAAATTTCAGCCCGATGCATAAAGGAATTTCTGAGTTATTTAACTTAGAAAATTGAAAAATTTTCTTTTTAAAAATAGCGCCCCTAGCGGTGGTTTTATGAACTTGTGATTTTAGAAAGTGAAGTGGCATTTCACGAGAGCTTTCCAAAAAGCCCTCACTTTTTAAATTCTGACAATTAGAACCGGAGTTATGGTCATTTTAAGATTTTTTTGGACCCTTATAGCTCGGGTCAGGGGGGTCGGGGGACCTTAAGTTTGGTATTAATGGAAGGCTCTAAGGCCCAGCTATAACATACTAAAATTTGAGCCCGATCGATGCCATAGGGGCGGAGCCATTAAGAAAACAAAAAAAGGAGGGTATTCAAAATGGCGGAAAGAGGGGTGGGGGGTGGGGGGTTAATGCACCAAGTTGCAATTTTCACCCGATATATAACCTTTGCCGAAAACCGCAAGTCGATATCTTTTTTAGTTTAGGAGCTATTAAGCTCCAAAGAGCGGCCGGCCGGGAACGTAAAATAGCCACATGTATATTCGTGATCAGGAAGTGGCGAAACACATTTTGGCCAAGTTTGAGCGCGATCGGAGGACATGAAATTTTGTTAGGATTATAGTAGGTGAGATTGTTAAGAATCTCACCTAATATCCGTTTTGTGACTTTTTGCCCCAGTCTCCCCTATTTAAAAGAATTTGAGCAAGGTTTGTTGGGTTGTCATAAAGGGCTTAAAAAGAGCCTTGGTGTCTGCAGCCCACAGATCGGACTATGCTCCAATAACGTACGTATTTTCTATATGTATTTCTTAATGTTTTTATATGCTATCGAACTAAATATTTAGTTCATGCATTTGTCTGGTCGGAATTATACAAAATTGAATACTTTTGGAATACCTTCAAAATCGTAACCATCAATTTTTGAAATGAGCTGAATTTCTTAAAAATCGGTGATTACAATTTCAGGGAAAATGTTCTTCAATATTATGTAAGTTTGTAACAGATTTATCAATTCAGTTTGGAATCGGCAAATAGAAAAATTAAGTAAAAATGATGGTTATATTCGTACTCGTAAGTTTTAAACCATATCCTAGGAATTAATGTCTAATCCTTTAAATTCTAGTGGGTCACCGACCAACGACCCAAAAAATGATGTAATTTTTCTGGCTATAGGGGTGAATTGAATTGAAAGTGGGGCATATTTCAATTGGCATACCTTTGAATTTGGGTTTTTTTCACCTATATCTTCAAATGAACCTGGACTTTTACTTTAACATAATTTAGTTCGAGAAAACTATTCCTCAATTCCTTTTACAAATAGGAGAAGAAACCCATTATCAAAGGTATTTTATTTTAAAGGTGCTCCACTTTCCCCTAAGGATGTACGAAGTAAAAGAAAATTACCATACCATGTAAGCTTTCATGTATAACGTATAACGTTACTTTAGCTGACCTTTATGATCTATTCTTATTTATTGTTTTCTGAGTTATTTCACGGCATGATCAGGAAATATTTGTGACAGTAAATTTCAAATTCAAGTTGACAAATTTGTCCGTTGGCGTTGGTTGATTCCTTTGAATTTTACCCGAATATTTTAGTCTCCTGTTGGTGAGAAAAGCTAACCACCCACTAAAAGCGCCGCTACGTGAAAAGTGAGTGAGTAAATATTTTGTGAGTGGCGGGACGTATTTTTAGAAAATTGACATGTCACGTTTATTTATTGTGTTTCAGCCTTCCCCAAAGTCCTCCTCGAGAGCTTGACTCTTTTTCTAAGCTGTTCCACACCTCAATTGAATTCTTGAGGCGTGTATTTTGATGTCAGTGAATTGGATATTTTTAACCGTATATGCGAAAACCAGCAAGACCTATCGTTTAATAATCCTTGCAAAAATCTGTCGCTTTTTTTTTTTGGGGTTATTTTCTCACCAGAAATTACTAGAGCTTTGGTGGAAGAGTTCAAAAGAACCCTCTTGACGTGAGAAAGGTCTAAAAATAAACGCGAGAATTCTTGAAATGTATCTCAAAAATAATTTTCCTCGTGATTCTTCTCCAGTTACTCTTCTATGTCATCCTAACTTGGAAAACTATTTATAGGAACAGTCTCTCCAGATGCACTCTTGCACCTGCCACTTCCTCTCGTCATTCTAAATCATTTTGCACAGACTCACCAGTGGAAATAGCATTGTTCTTCACAGGGAAGTGGAAAGCCTCAAATCAATTCACAGTGACAGTGAAAATGTGGGGTGAATATCACGATTTCTATATAACGCTTTTTTTGCCTCCTGGCTATTGTTTTATAGAAAAATCAATATTTAAATGATCAGCAGTGTTCTAATCAGTGAATTAGTGCTCCTGTGCAAAGTGTTTCAATCATAGGCATATTGAAAGTTGCAGAATTTAAGCGCATCACTGATTTAAATGCTTTTTAAGACATAGAGTAAATTAACATTTTTATTTTATGTTTTTAGTTGAATTTTAAACTAATTGGGAAGATTGAAGAACAATCGGAAAGTACTTTTAATAGAATTAATAATATTTCAAGAGCTTCAAGGTTTTGATAAAAATTTTCAAATTAATATCAAATAAATTGAACGAATCTTAGTTGCTTCTCGACAAAAATTTTGCAGTGATTCTAAAAAAAATATTTCTTCATTGTCAAATTTTAGTTTTCAGTAAAGGTACGTAAAACTAAATTAATTGTAGCAGTGTTTTTTTGTCAATTCAATTACCTACAGCCATTTGGGTTATATAGTACAAAAATAATTTTCTAAATATCCTAAACAATTCTTATTTTGTTGAAAAGCCTTTTGAATACAAAATGCCAAAAGGAAAAACGAGTCTTTTCAAAATCTCCCACCTTTAGTTTGTCCATCAATACCCCCCAGTTAATGATTAATGAAGGCAACAACACCAGTTGACAGTGTTCCTTGAAAATAAATCATTGCGTTTGGGTCGTCCGACTGGAGGAGTGTGACCAGCATTCACTGATACGTTTTCAACATTTCTTTTAAGAATGAATCTTGCGAGGAGTGATTCGTGAAACGCATTGAGTTCTCCAAACACATTAGTCGACTTGGCGTGATTTATAAGCGACATGTAGCACAAATAATAACCCACCAACGGCTTTTATGGTAATGCATCAATTATACTTGAGATGCTTGACATCATTTTGCACACCAACACCAATTCACATTCTGTGTGTGTCACTAAGAAGTTGAAACATTTTTCGCGAGGATGAATTAATAGTTAGACGATGATTTTTCATGTAGAGAAACTGAACTCCGCACAATTTCATTCGTCCTGATGGAGAAAAATTGCTCAGACATTTTTCAGATGGTACGATGTAAGCTTTGAAAAAGTTCTTTCACATAAACTTTAGCACACAGTCTCACTGACACGACATAAAATTTATTACCAACTAAGAGTGTGTAAGAGCCCTGACCTGCACCAAACTTATTACATATTCTGTACCAGAAAGCCTCTTGCTCGCACACAAAAGCATATAGAGAAAAAAGGCGCAGATTGGAGAAAAAGCTCTGTATTTTCCACATTCTGGGAATAGCTCTTCGCTGATTTTTTTTTCTGGGATATCATTCAATAGAGACAAAAAACTCTATGTGTTCATTTTTTTTTTTCTAAAATAAAGGCTATCAGTTTTTTTTAAAGTGTTATCCTAAATAAAAAGAAGTGACAAAGCATCATAGCTTTGTGAAATGCTCGAACTAAATAGGTATTTAAATACGGTGGTCCTAAAGTAGATTCACATTTACCAAATAAACCAATTCATGCAAAACCATCATATTAATGAGTAAATGAGTCTTCCACTAGATAATTTTACGTTTATATGTCCAAAACTGATATAAAACGATTTATCAATCCTCTAAAATATTACCCAAAAGAAATTTTATAATTGAGTCCTTTGAAAATATCAAGCCCAGACTGGTTTGAACTTATCATGAACTCCGAGACCGTTGAAATGAATCCATACTTTCTGCAATTGGTTAAGAAATACGCTTTCTTATGCCCTAGACACACTTACGACTTAAGCCGAGAGACGACTTAGTGGAAAATGATGAAAATAAAGTTTAACCATTATGTCGAGTATAAGTACGCTAAGCCGTCTCTCGGCTAATCCTCAGGTCTGTCAAGGCCCTTAGAGCTGATTAATATTAAACCTTGAAAAATTATCATTCAGAATAACACAAGATCACTATGCGTCATTGATATATCCTAAAAAAAACATGGTTTTTGGTGATGAAGGGTGGAATCGATTTAAAAAAAAGTCGATTTTAAGACAGGTCCCCTGAAGAGCTACAATTATTATCTCTAATTGTTTGACTTGTAAATCTGGTTAAAAGCTAGAAGCGTAGACGGCGTAACAATTTCTTCACAAAATATAAGATTTTGTAAATTACCAAAATATTATGGCTTGGGGAACAACAAGTCAATATACAAAGAGGATAATTAACTATCTCACTATCTCTTATCATTTTGGTATCTTAACCCTTTAAGGGCGAGTGAGATACCGGTGTTTCGAAAACATTTTTTTTTAAGTATAGAAAGCTATTTTGCCTTCTAAATAGTCCGAAAGATTAGTTTTTATTTTTGGGACACCGGTGTCCCATTCGTCCTTAAAGGGTTAATGTCATAAAGGATGCATGAATGGACGAATCTTCCGCAATATTGCGATAAAATTTGACTCTGACGTTGGGAACGGACATTTGTAAGTACTAAAAATCGAAGGGTTTGCATATATTGTTTCCTTCGGAAAGTTTGAGCAATAAAAGTTAGTTTCAAATATACTTTTACTAACATTGTCCAAATACTACCCTACCATCCTTTCATTGATGCCATATGCACTCGATGTGCTATGAAGAATTTCATCATTTTTCAATAGTTTACAATTTTCAATTAAGCTATGTGAAAAGCTGACATGGAAAATTTATGTTATCGGCCAGTGAAAATGGGAAATTGCTCCAATTCACCTTATCGAGAAAAAATGGGTTGATTGTTACAGCAGAAAACACCTGGTAAAAATTATATTGTTGAGTGTTCTGTACCAAAAAAAATACAATTACTTAGTTTTGATTTATAACTTACAACACAGCATTTTTTTACGAATTTTTATACGAGATTTTTGAAAAATGTGTCACCCGAAAGCACGTGTTTTTTTCCAAGTAATGTTGAAATGTTAGTAGAAATATTATGGAACCGAGTGTTTTAATAAACTAGTAAATTAAATGTAAATTAATAAGAAAATTACTCTATATTTCCTGATGCTTCTAAATTGGGAAGTTAAAAATAATAATCGCCAATAAAATATGCCAAATTAGAACATAATATTTGGTTGTAAAAATCATCAAAATCAATATTAAATCCCTACGACATTGATGAATATAATAACATAAATTTTCCTTAATATTACAATGGAAGATTCATTGTCCATAAGGGATGAGAAGGAAAGGCATAAAAACTAATGCTGAAGGGAGAAAAAGTGGTCGAGGAAGAGAAAAATGCGTAAAGTGGGCAAAAATATTAAAATATAATGGGGGAAAATTGCCTTGACAACTTCATGCCATGCTCTTACACACATAATAATAATCATAATCATAACAATGTTTTGGGGACAACGAGAGCTTTCACCCTCCAGCACCAAGAATACCATTAAGCGGCCATGCTCGCTGATTCTGGACAACTTTTGGTCCATTCAATCACATTACAGCCCAAAAAAAAGCTCACAAAAAGCGCGCGTCACGCTTCAGGGATCTTTCTTTCTCTTTCTGTTTCCCCAGAGACTTCTCTCACAAACCTCAACCCCATTTTTATTCCCTTCCAAAGACATGGTATGTAATTACACACCACAAAAGCCACCCCACATAATCGCACATGAAATGCCTGTAAATTTTTGGCGAGAGGCTCAGCTGCAAGGATTGGGTGAAAAAGCTCCAACGAAGGTCAACACCCTCTCTGCGCAACTAACGTTTATTCTGGACGAGAAAGCACGCAAACACCATGGCAATTCACGGTGATTTGCATTGCCTTGCAGCCCTGGGAGCTTTTTACTCTCGAGGATTTTCATTGAGGTGATAAATACGGGCCAAAGTAATTTTCAGTCGACTTTAGAGGTTAACGTATTAAATTTTTTTACTACCTAAATTAGTATGTAATTTAAAAAGAAAATCACTTAAAATCCTTCATGCATGTTGATGATATCATTATGTTACTGTTTTATCTTATAGATACAACATTTCAGGAAAACCATTTTGAGTTATGAAATTTTAATGCGCTCTGCATAGTAAAAAGGATGGCAAAACGTCCCATGCATTGCGAAATCCTCGAATTCGCGACTTCGATGCCATATCTCAAAATTACTTTTTCATCATTTAACCGTTTACCGGTTCACAACCATTTTTTACCGATTTACATATGACTCGAAAAATCATCCAAAGAAGCTAAAGAAATTAGTTTTCGGATAAAAAATATTTATCGGTTATAACCTGTTCATAACCGATTGTAATCGGGTAAAACTTGTTAGAAATTCCAGGACCTTTCCAACGAGCCTGTACCATTCGGTTAATAAATGCGCGCCCTAGAGCCTTCTTAACGTTTAACCTTGAAAAACCGTTTTTAAGAAAGATTCAACGGTATTTTCGTACATGGATAAAATGTCCGCCTAATGCCCTAGACACACTTACGACTTAAGCCGAAAGACTGTTTAACGTAATTATAATCAAAATAATAAATATATTACATTTCCATCAGTTTTGACTAATACACCCCTCGGCTTAATCCGAGAAATGGCATAATTAGTGGGAAACTGATAGGAATTTAGTTAAATCCTAAGTCGTTAGTGTGTCTAGGGTAAAAGTAATCTCTAAAATATATCCAAAAATAAAAATAAAAATTGTTTGAAATGTGAAGATCTAAAACGTTGACAATGGGTCCCGGTCAAAATACCGAACTCCAAAATCCCGAAAGCCAAAATCCCGAATTTTTAAAAGTGTCGCAGCTACTCTCACAATTGTTCCCGCGCTTGCTGGAGGCAAAGGGAAATCTTCTGTGTCTTAAGAAGTTAAACATTTTCCTTCATATAATTTCACCCCTCTCAGGATTTTGAAAATTCGGGAATTTGGCTTTCGGGATTTTGGCTTTCGGGGTTTTTGGTCTTTTCGGGATTTTGGTATTCGGGATTTTGGCTGCCACCGGAAAGATCACCTACAAAGTTTCATTTTTAATAAAAAAAAGTCATAAAATATATTTAAAAATATACAATACATTTATGATTTTTAATAGCGTTTTGTCAAAAACTAGTCGTAAAACTTAGAATTTGACATTAACTTTTAATAAAATCATTTTTAAGCACACACGAATGGTAATGAGCGCGGCTAATACCACCCAAAAATAAAAGTTTTCCTACGGGCATCTGAAGTTTCGTTTTGTCCTAAAAAGTCAGAAAAAAATTTTTAGCACTCTCGATTTTTGATCTTCTCGTCTTTAAAAGGTTAATACATAACCTAATTTATACAAAAAAAATTTAGATTGATCGAATCTACGTACCACCCACTCTATGGGGTGATTTTTTTTTGAATTTTGTGGGCGAAAATTTTTATATAAAAATTTTCGAAATAATATAAAGTAAAAATTTTATGGAGTCAAAAAAATAGAGAAAAATTAATTTATTGCTCTCCCTGTAGGTAGATTAGGACGAGCAATAATATGTAGTTGAACGTAATTTTTAAAATATTTTATGAAGCATATTATAACAATTTCACCGTCTTGAGCATAGTAAAAATGTTTTTCACTGGATTTAAACTTTTGTTAAAGTATTTCAAAAGCTACGGCGAATATAATCTCCCTTTCTTCTAGGAATTATAATTATAAAAGAGAATCAATAGTTGTTCCAAAAATAGAATAAATTTTGTCAAAATGCTCTTGTTTACGAATTTTCCCATCTATTTTCTACCACGAAGTTGCATCATCTCTTTGGAAAAGTTGCAGACGTTTATTTTTATATCAAGACAATCGATTTCTATGCAAAATGAGCTACTAGAGTAAAGTGTTCTATATCTCTTCGTAGGTATTATAGTTTACAAGGTTTCAGGGATAGACTAATAGCGCATTGGGTAGTATTTCGGTGTGAAATTAGGGTTGATCTGTCGATAAGAAACATTAAATGGCCAATAAATGTGTGTTCAGTGTACCTCATGACAAATTGATCTGTTCTTTTATTCATAAGAACCACTAGAGTCATTCGCCTCTTTTTCATTTCAAGAGGCGGAAAAGTCTGACTTGCATGCAATTGTCTCGAGTTTCATGCAAACACTCCTTCCCTTTGACGTCTACCCAACCCCTAGTGCATTTATCAGTGTTTTTCATGCCACATTTGCATTAAGTAAATCTCGCCACTCATTAATCTTGCACGCCAACAATTGGACGCTAAAGGAGGTGGGCAAATGCAAATGTCGAGGGCGCCAGAACACTCACCCCCAGAGTCACCCATCGCGAATTATGACACAATTCCCAAGAGGAAGAGCGCCAAGTGGCCTCTTTGGGGTGGATGATGTATGTTCAGGGGGTTTTCCTTTGCAATTTGGGTCGTCTATCACTGGTTTTGATCAAATTCGGAGAAAAATAAGAAACACCCAAAAGAGGAGTAGTTTGTTTGAATAAATTTAACAAGCAACAATTAAACATGAAACTTTAAGATACTGCAAGTTGGTCTCGTGCTAAATTTTTATTTATACTGGGTCAAATGTAAAAAGAACAAAAAAAGATCTGTATAAGGAATTATTTTTATCTCCCTTCACTTATATCCATTTAAAACTTTATTTTTGGTGTAGAAGTTTTCTAAAAAAAAAAAAAAAAGAAGAAGCAGTAAAGAGCTTTCTGTGTAAACTGATAAATATTTCATGTCCTTTTTATGGCTCATTAATTTTGGGCTATACTCAAAACTTTGGGTTCTAATTAATTTCAAGCCTCCTCGAGAGATTTCCATTATCCTCTAAAATTTCTCAAGTCAGAAGACTTTTATGCTCGTGTTCGGGAGGGCGCATGTTGATAAAAAAAAATATTCTTAAATTTTTTAACGTTCTTTTATGGCAAAGCTTTCACAATGTTGGATTTGGCTTTTCATTTCACGTGTAATTTTGATACCCTGCGGAGAGTTTTGGCAAAAGCTAACCAGTGAAAACATCAAATAACTCTGCCAGTGACACCGTGTCATATATGTTTGAAATCGATTAATGGGGACAATTTTTGTTGAACCTGTGACATGAGATTGGACCGTTCTCTCTTGCAAAAGGATATACCGTATCCTATCACAAGGCCAATAGCACCAAATGAATTGTGTTGGTAAAAGCTCGAATAAAACATGAAGAGGTTGAAAATAAAATATAGGGGAAATAATAAAAGCCATGACCAGGGAAAATTTAGCAGTTTGTTTTGATTTCACAAAACTGAACCAGAAAAAAAAAGAAAATCGTTTGATGTGGTGCTTCCGCTAAACTGTTTTCATTCCCAATTCATCTGCGATTTAGGTAAATACATAATTTAATATTGCTTACGGGGACTCGAATTGCTTCATTTTTCTTTTTCTACCTCTGCCTTATGTTTTGTGCTTCGCAGTGTGAAAGAATGGGGAGCAACACGAAAGATATAGGAACAATTAGTTTGGTATATATACCTCTCAAGTCGGTTTTCTCACATCATCACATGGAGTTTTCTTCAATAACTCAATGCGTGATTAATTGAAATCATCTCACGTGATTCTTTTGCGTCAGTTTTCACCTCCAAATGAAAAGAATCTCACGTGAAAATAAGGCATTAATTTGTAATGCATTTAAAATCTTATTTATGCTGGAAGTTCGTTACCTCAGCTATTATGAAGAATACTGGTTTTTTTTAAAAGGCATGCAACGTGGAATATGTTTTTTTTTAATTAAAAACAATCCAATAGGGTTGTGGTAAAGGGTTGTGGCCTGATCCATAAAAAATTTTGCCGTTGTGCAAAATTCTTTAATTTTAACCCATTAAGGACGAGTGGGACACACATGTCCCAATAACAAAATCCGTTTTTCTTACTATTTAGATGTCAAAATGACTTTCTGTAATAAAAGAAATTGGCTTTGTTTTTGGGACATCGGTGTCCCACTTGTCCTGAAAGTATTAAGGATTGAGAAACCTAGCACTGAGTTGCTACAACATTGAAATTTCACCCTTTAAGTGCGAGGGGGTCAAAAATTGAGGGTCAGAAAAATCACTTTTTCTGCCTTCTTAATTAGAGTAAAACATAGCTTTAGAAGGCCGTAGGAAAAATTTGGGACACCGGTGTTCCAATCGTCTTTAAAGGGCTAATGACTTCTCAGAGAAATTTTCGTCCATATTTGACCGTTTTTTCTACATAAGCGTAGGGGGAAGTGGGGCTACTTTGAAATTGGAATTTTTCACCTATTAAGTGAAACTGAGTCATATCGTAATGTAATTTAGCTTCTCAATCTGTTTGTGCAGCTAACTTGTATTACGATAAAGCTTAATTTTATTTAAAAATTTGTGAAAAATCCCAATTTCAAAGCTGCCCTACTTCCCCCTGAAGCGATTAGCTTTAAAATGAACATAAATTTCTCTATTGTGTAGAGACTTAATGAAAATATTTAATTGATATAAATGAAAAAGGTTAAAGTATTTGAGAATTTGTCCACAATCACGAAAATTTATATCTCCGCTAAAATAGAAATTGAGCTTTTTTATCAATTTTACAAGAGTTCTTAAAATGAAGAAGTTATAAACTTTTTCAAAAAGTTTTCAAAGTAATAACTGTTGTTTTCGATACCTAATTTTGCTCAAAATTTAATTACCTATTAGGGTAAGTGTGCCAAATTGCGGCCAGCTTGCAATTTCGGCCACCTTTTTTGTTCCTCGAATTTCCATGAACTTTTAGATTTTACGTACTCTAAAGATTATACAATGCAAAAAGAATAACAAAAAATGTAGCTTCGACAAACGAGATGACGTGAAAAAGATATTAGAAGAATTCCCGAAGGGCAAGGCACTATGAGAATGAAGGTGGCCGAAATAGGGCACCAAAGCTATGTCTATATTTTTATTCATTTTAAAATGTATTAAGAATGATTTTAGAGTAAATAAAGACGGTAAATTCTTTACAAGGTTCCAAGCAACACTCTTTAGGAAGAAAGAATAAAAAAATCAGTTTGAATTTAAAATAATACATTTCAAACTTGAGACTTTGACGCCTGCATGCAACTATGCCGAAATTTGGCTCTCTTACCCGACAACTAATTTCTAGAAAACAAAAAAAGTTAAAGAAGAGAATAAAATGTTATTATAAAATCATTAATTATAAAGCAAATTTTCTGTGTAAACTTCTTAGATGTTTGTACAATAGGATGGTAAAGCATCCCGAGCTTAACAGAATGCTTGAACTCATGACTATGCAGTGAATTATTCATCTAAATAAATAAATAATTGTGCACAGTAGTTCAAGTTCTTTGCAAAATTCCTCTCACTTCATCCTGCTTAATTTTTGTCGGATCACAACCGATTTAAGTCAATTTTATATCTCAATAATTGCATCGTAATTATGTGATTTAGTTTTTAAAATTGACTTATATGGGGCCTTTGGAGACTCAAAGTCGCTATCTCAAAAAGTTTGGGTTCTAGCTCTGTTTACCGCTAGATAAAAGGAAGTTAAAAAATGAATGTTTGGGTTGAAAATTTATGGCGTCTAGAAATCTAGGGATTCATATTAATATACCTTCTGTGTAATGTTGTAATAATTAATTTTGTAAGAACACAATAAAAAAATAGATTAACGATTAATCGCTGATTAACTTATCCACACCGCAATTATTATTTTTGTAAGGGTACACAAATATGCATTTCAGGATGTATTTTTGTTATTTTGAATTAGTATAGGGGAAGTGCTCATAATTTTGGACAGCTTCTAATTTTGGACACTACAAATTGATTAAAATTATGGTGTTTTCTTTCAATACTTGATGAATAATGTGTTCTTTATCTAAATATTTGTTCTTTTTGGAAGATTTAACACTAAATTCGTTAAATTTTGACTATGATTTAAATTAAAAGAAGCCTGAATATTACCTAAGGATATTATATGACCCATGTGGTTTTATCTTTAATATTATAGAACTTTACATATTGTACAAAAAATTTCGCCAAAATGGAACACTGACTCATTTCGGTACGGTATGCACAAAATTCTCCATTTTGAAGAAAATGTCTCATAATTGTATAAGCTTTAAATGAGATAAATATATCAAAAGAGATTTTTCAGTAAAAGTTCTATCTAAAGTTTTTTGTCAATTGGTCTTAAAGTGATCGAGAAAATAATACGTAATGTAGCTGGAAGGTACGAGTTCACCCTACTTCACATTACCACCATTTCTCGTAGTTTTCTGCAGGGTTACGGTATTCCTGATAGCTCTATGAAATTTTAATCACATCATATGGGAAGTTTACACTGCGATGATTTTAATAAAATAATTTATGAAGATGGATTTCCATAAAACATGTTTCCAAATAGAATTTCTCATGTCGTATAAAAGGATAATGCGGTTAAACTCATGTAATGAATGTCTTTTGCATTGTCTTTACTTTTTTTTATAGATCTATAAGTTTATATTATAATACACTTATTGGGAATGATTGGAAAATGCTGACGAGAAGAGTCTATAAAGGTTAATGCGATGTTCACAAGGATTTTTGCTCGGTCATAATGCTCTCATGATGGCTCAATACAACTCTATTTGCTAATTGGCAGACTATTTACAGTCCCTCAGGTGATTAAAGATTCTGCAGAAGCTTCTCTGCTACAATTAATTTATTCATTTAAATTAAGACAGTGCATAAAATATGCACCATTTAGAATAGCAAATGTTAAGTATGGGTCAAAGATATAATCATTTTTATCCTTTTTAGACAATTTAGTTATTTCTTCTAAAAGCAAATAAGCCCGAGTATTTCATTTATAAAAACATCCAAGTTAAATGTTATGTATCTTTGTGATGAAAAGGACATGACAGGGCTTCCTTTAGGACAGGAAAGTCCACCGAAACCATGGCGAGACTTTTTCCGGAAAAGCTCCATCCGGCCACCTCCATCTCCGTTTCGAAAAAGACTTCAAAGCAACATTTCCGCTAAATTCCGCTATGAGTTCAGTGCCCTCGGTTGTAAGCTTTTTTTTTTAGGGATTTTGCCTAAGAAGCTCCACGGTTATGAAGAAAAACTCACAAATTGCTTCTCTCTGTCTCTCTTTCGCTCAAACAGCATTATTCAGAGACATGAAAAATGACTCTGCCCTATTTTCCACACTTTTCGGCATCTCTGGGCATAAGGGTGGATTTCTCGTGTTGGAAAAAGTGCGTAAGGGGAAGAGTGCCTCATCGATTTTTGCCTCGATGTTGCGTGATTAGCGAATTTGAGCCTCCCTTTAAAAACCTCACTCATTTGTGGATTTTCATCCATTTGCCAAAAATCTTTCTGTGGTACTTCCCTTCTCTTTTTGAAAAGTCTGATAAAGTTATAGAAAGCAGCGGCAGTGAAAACCCATCAAAATGTGACAAAGAAGGTCATTCAGAAATCATCTTGATTGATTAAAAGTCAAAAAATACTCGAGTCAATGGAAAGCAATCTTGCACGAAAGGCTCATTAATTGGAAATTCTCTGCATGGGGCATTTTTTGGCTTCGTCTCAAAAAGAAGGACCTTTTTTGCTTAAAGTCCTTTTTGCAGAGAGCAGCATTGTATATTCCGAAATGGTTCGAGAATTTATTAGAATGTGGTATTAGTTGGATTATTTGGATTATTCAGCCTTGTTTTCGCATTTTCATTTAATTTCCAACTGGAATTTTGCAACTATACAAGTGCTTAAGCATTGGGAAATCCATTTTACACTGAACGGAATCTCTTTAGCACTCAGTGGAATTTCGTACAGATTTTCCATCACACGCTGGTATGTGATTTTAAGGGAAAGTTACCATAATATAAACATACGAAATCTCTGTCCCGTGCATTCTCTCACTGACATCCAACGCAAATTTTATGGCTGAAAATACATTTATATACTGCAAATAATCCATGAGGTCAATAGTCTCAATTTCAATCTCAAGGTGAATTTTGAGAACTTGAAAGTGGTCTTTTTGCATTAAAATTGCATTTTAGAGGAGGGGGGTATATGCCGTGTCGTTCACTCATCAAATATAAATGTGTCTTTCACACACGCAGAGACATGAACAGAAAGCAAACACATTTGATCACAAATTGATTGCAATTAGTTAGTTCAAAGGGGTCTTTTTGGATGGTTAATTGCTGACACAATGTTAAGAAATTGTAAATATAGGGAAAAAAATTGGTCTTTGTTGTCTCCCGAGTGAGATTTTGCAGAATGATTTACACACTGAAAGCTTTTACCAGGCGTCTCCACTTGCATTGTGGGAGTTTGATTTAAATGAGCTTAAATATTTTATTCTTTATTCTCCTTTCAATTATTCTTCAAATGATGCATTAACAAGAATAACATGGTCCAAGTTCAAAGGGGGAATTTATTCAACTTATATACAACTATATTAAATATCTCAATAAGAACTATATTATCGTAATTTCTATCCTCTGTTATTTTTTTTGCATTAATGAGTAATGTCCAACGCACAATAACTTTTGTTTTGTAAACATGTTTTTGACATTTCTATGTGAGTGAGTGAGGCCTAGATCTAGTCATCTCGCTCACTGTCATAGAAAATTTTGAAAACATATTTACAAACAAAAGTTATTGTGCGCTGAGCATAATGCATTGCTCAAGAAAATTTTTTTCATTAAATAAATATTTAGGATTTTTCCGATTTTTCCATCTAATACTATTCATTAGATTTAATTCTCCTATTTATATTTATAACCTGACTCAAAGCTCATTTTTGAAAATAAAATTATTGAAAATATCCTGAAAAGTTTGCAGAATACAGTTGCGAAAACCATTAAATTTTTTATGCGTTTTTTAAAGAAAGGTGGAATGATTTAATACATAACATGATCTAAATAGAGATTCTTCAGAACTACATATGAGAATACAATATTTTTCCCTACAAGCACAGCACTAAATTTTTATTTATATTATCTCATTTAAATTATCTATGTCACAATCTTATTATCTGATTCTTTGAGCTACAGATAAATCGAAATTTTATTCATATCGATAAGCTTTAATTAATTAGGTTCCTATTTGAATTCGGATCAAGTTATTTTATCCTATTTAGCTAAGTATAAGTTATTATTTATTAAATAGCTCTATATTAACGAAAATTTTTATCATGCCTAAACAAAAATCATACTATTTCTTATTTTTCTTTAATTTTATCACTATGGGAGAAATATATACCTGGATTTTTTTCCTAAAAGAAATTTTTAAATCCTCACACTTCTGCAAAATTCTGCAATTCTTCAAACTCAATTATAAAATGCAAATATTGTTTTTTCCCGAGAGTTCCACATTTTCTAATTTTACCAAGTTTGGTTTTTTTTTATTTAATTCTAATTACAAATGTCTGGATACCTAGAGTAGAAAATAATATGCATTTTAATGATATTTTTCAGTCCCACAATCTGTCAGTGCTAGTAGATATTATCGTTCATGTGCGATTGAAATAATTCTTCGTTTGCAAGATTCAATAAAACAGAGTACTTTAAATATAGCGAAAAAAGCAAAAAAAATCCGATTTTTGAATTATTAAAGAAAAACAAATAAACAATTAAGATTCTTTAACTGATTGATGGAGCGTAATCAATGAAATGTTGTAATATTTCGGAGAAAATTTACATTAAAAAAATTAATTTTTGATAATGTGAAGTTTTGCAAAGGCATGAGGAGAAATAAAATATGTTGAAAGCTTTTTTAAAGACATTCGTCAGTTTTTCTTTTCACATTGAATTGCAAAAAACCGGAGTACTAAAACTCATGACTAAGACCAGGGGGTGACATTAGCTCTGAAAATGCAACCAGTTGTAGTGTAAATTTTTTCCTGTTTTCGTACACATTTCACGAGATATCTTCAAAACTACGTAAGTTGCCAATTTGTAGTTTTGGGTTGCCTCTTCGTTATTAAATTGGCTTTTATTTTGTAGTTGTATTTTTTGCTAATTCATTCTACAATGACAGAAAACAGCTAATAAACTCAAAAGTTTTTTTCGGCGCGTTAGAAACATAGGAAATGTCATGCCCCTGACTGACGCTTTACCTCAAAACTCCACATCAAGGAATAGATAACTATGCCGCTCACAGTTCACTCGAGTTCCGATCTTTTTTGGTGATTTGGTGATTTAGCACGGATTTGTCGATCCCGTGCCGGTCTGCCGATTCGGCAGAATTTTGCGGAAGATTCGTTGAAATTCCACAGAAATGTATTAAATTACACGAGATTAAACGGACGCTATACTTTGTAAGAGCGATGTTACATTTCAATCTGCTTTTACTTATTATGTCGATCTGTAGATTTTTGGCCAAATTGTACCAATTTGTTGATTTTTAGCTTCAGATCGGCACAATTTTGCCAATAGCAGCACATGGTTCACTCTGAGAACAACTTATTCACCCCTTGATTTGCATCATTTACTGATGCACAACCGATTTATTGAACAAATTGAATCATTCAATAGAACGCCCAAAATAGCTTAGGAGCAATACAATTGATTTTCTGATAAAAATTACTTATCAGTTATGGATCGGTTTATTACACAGTTCATAACTTATTGGATGCAGTTCATCTTTATCACAAATTCCAAGAACTTTCCATAGAGCAAAAAGATGATCATATTCAGTTGATGAATGCGCTTCCTCCCTAGAGCCTTTTTAACCTTTAACATTGAAAAACCGTTTTAGGTATGATTCAACGGTATAAGAACAAATTTCTATCCAGGTAAAAAACACTAAAACATATCCAAAAATGAAAAAAAAATCACACGAGCAATCCCAGAACAGCATGGTTTTAGAGGGAAAAGGGAAGGCTGCGAGAAGAATGAGGGATATGTTATCAATTATTGGGTAGACTCATGGGAGGGTCCCCCGAAGGTTCCAAGTTTCTATCTCTAACTGTTTGGCCTCTAGAGTTGACGACAGCCGAATGGATAGACGGATGAGATGGACAGACGGAAAAAAACGTAACATAATAACTCAGAAGTTTTGCATTTAAGCGACTTTAACACCCCCTATTCGTAAGCTTTTCATTATTTCTAGAACTTCAGGATTGTCTCTACGAATACGTTTTACCATATCGGGCCCCTGTTCGTAAGCTTTTCATTAATTCTAGAACTTAAGGGTGATCTTTACCGATCAGATATGATAGATCAATCCGGAAAGACAAATCCTACAGTTCTAATATAAAGAAAAGCTTACTAACAGGGGGAGTGTGAAAGTTACCTGCAGGGGGCAAAGTCGCCCGCGCTTACGGTACCTGAATTACAATTACCAGAATGTAATTTGAACATTTTCTGATTTTTTCTCAAAGTACCCTTAATAATTAGGCATTACTAAAATATATATTTTTTAACTAAATATAATTTGAAGCTATTAAAACTATTTATTAAATGCATATAAATTTATATAATTATAGTTTAAAAATTTACCTGATAAAATATTTTTCCCAGAATTGAATCATTCAATGTCCTCAGAGCCTAGGAAAAAATTGATTTTTTTACACATGAAAGCACTTTAATATATGAAATCGAAAATCCTCAATTTGTGGTTGTGGTTGGAAAAATGGAAAATCGTCATTTAATTAAATTTCTGATGAATATTATTTTTTCCAAATTCAATTGAGGGAGAAAAAGAGTCAACTTGAAAAAATTTCTCTGCATGGATGAAACAGGGAAAATTTATTGAGATGTTTGCAGTTAAAGGCAAGCAGTGCGGGTTTGTGAATAAAAAAAAAGAAGATTGTTGAAAAAAAAATTCAGCAAATTTTATATCATATGTCTCGATGCTCCCCTTTTTCACAGCGATTCTCATTCATTTCTGACAGTTAAGTTGCTTTTCATATTATTTAAAAATCTATTTTTGGCTCCAACTTAATTTCTAGCTCAAATATATATTTCACTTTTTTTTTCTTACCGTACATGCGGCATTATTAAAAGATGAAAATTTATTTAAAGCTAATATTTTTCTTTCCTGCGTGTCAGAGAGAAACATTTGCTGGCATAAATTAAGCAATTTCTCGAAGGAGGGCACAGAGTACAAAAAGTTTTTTTTTTTTCTTTGGAGCGACATATCGAGCAAGACGAAGGTGTATCGTGTCAGTGGAAAATTGTCTGTTTGGCATGGAGTTGGGTTTGTTTCTTCTTTTTGTGGTTTTATAATTAAGTGACATTTCGGAGCAGAAGAACAAAAAAAAAGCGTGTGAAAAGGAGGAAAAACTGAGAAAAGAGACTCGAAATGGGGTTTATTATCACTCCATACCCGGCGTCTCCACTTGCCTTGTGGAGCTTTTTCAGCTAATTCTTTCACATCACGAAAATCCCGAGCTCGAGAGAAGATGTGACAAATTGAATTAAATGCGGAGGATTAATGAATTTGTTTATGTGAAGAGAATTCACATGACTTGTTCGTCGGACGAAAATTTCTTTTATTTTCACGGATTCTTTATGAAGACAGGACAAATGGTTAATGGTAAAAACTTTTTCATTGCGCAATGACTTAATTTGTGGCTTTAGTATGTCATCAACATACGCAAGATTAATTATTGGTTCTATTAAAAAAGAATTGCTTAAATATTTCATGCAACGTTAATAAATTGTTCAAAGTACTTGAAATTTTAAAAATGCATGCAGTGTTATTCTTCAATGTCATCAATTTTAATATATTTCTTACTAGTTTTCAATTTTTTGGTTCACTTAGTAAAATTGAAAATATAACTTCTTAAAAATCTACCCCAAAGTCATTTAGCGCAAAATTTATGCTCTGGAGCTGCGCGAAAGAGAACGAGGTCAGATATTCCATTGAACTCAGTTCTTTGGCAAATAGTAGTGCGGTCAAAGAACTCATGAGTGCATTTGCCAAATTGGCAAAAGTACAGCAAAAGTCTCATGACAATTCGCCCTAAGGCATTTGGTGGATAAAAAGCCCCGAAAAAAAATCTATGGGTCAAAGGGGGGCCGGGTTCGTATAATATAATAAATTGTTGGAGATATACTTGACGGCTCTGGCCAGAAAACTATGACCCAAAAAAATGTTCTTTACACCAGGAATTTCTCAGCTAAATGTTTATACGCTCAATGAACATTTCGACATCATCATCGAGAGAGCATCAGCATTAGAAGAAATTACATAAGTTGGCAAACAATGCCACACACTCGTTCGAATCCCTCTCCTTCATCTTGTGGCTATTTACACAAGCGCGTTTGTGTTATTTTCGTATTTGATGATGCAAATATTATAAATAAAGTGTGTCAAACTGTGTAAATGTAGAATCAGCACAGTACTAGGGTATCCCTTTAGGTGCCAATTTGCCCAAATTCTCCATATATCTTCAGCAATCTCGATTGTCCCTCTTTTCCAATGTCACATGGCATGGAAATAAACACAGGAAAATCAGTTTGTGATCGTTTTCATCAGCCAATATCCTATGAGATTTGCAAAGTACACAGAATATACGACATTGACTGGTGGGACTGATAGAGAGACAGTAAATTGTCACTAATTTAATTTATTGTATTAGTTGAAGCTCATTTGTGGACCAAATCCAAACTGGCAATAATGGCAAAAAGCTGCGAGGCAAATGTCTCATGTGCAATTTGTCGAAATGAGAATATATCCTGGAGCAGTCAAAAGATCATTTGATGCCGATGACGTCAACCTTATCCATTTGGACCAAAAAAACATTTACCAATATCAAAACTGCAAATTGAAATAATTTCTCCCTGTTCCATTAAAATTCGTTATACCACTGTTTTCCAACAAATCATAATTATGTGAAAGCTCATGGCATAAACTACAAGTTGCATGCTAAAGTTCGTGTCTGAAGCTGCGAAAATGCATGCAGGGTAGCCGGATATGAATGTGAAGCTTTGGGGCGCCAAAGATCGTGCATTCTATCTTATGGATTTATAAATTTCAATTATTACAACCCAGGCTCAAGAGAATTGAGGGTGAGTGTTATAAAGTTGAGAGATTTTGCCCGGTATCGAAGGGGGTATCTCCAGAGGAATGAGAGAACCTGTTACAAGTTGAGCAAACATAAATTCAATTTTTCCTTCCACCCCAGAGTTGTTCGCATAAGATAAACAATCTCGCTAGATCATGGCTAATAAATCACCTGTTTGATGGAAAATTGAGATAATAAGCCACTCTGTTTGATTATATCAATCGGATGGAAATTTAATTAATCTTCAATTTTGTTGATGTAGGTCGACGCTTTTAATTGAATATTTCAGTGCTGCGAATTTAGCACAAAGGCCGTTTTTTTTTGCATTTAATCCTCTATGATAGAAAACTACCAATAAATCGTCATTAATTGAGCAAAAATACGGCAGCTGTGTACAATCTATTTTTTTTTCTACTTTTACAAATAATTCAATTTTAGATGCTGCATCGAGATATTTCATATCAGGACTTTTAGTTTATTGAATTTTTCAAGTGGAATTTTCATCCAATTGTTGGCAATAAATTAAATATTATATAGGTGAATTTTGGTGAGCGGGATATTCATATTGATTTTAAAATAATTTTTAGAAAAGAATGACACAGAAAGTTTGATAAACTGTTCAAAAAGAAATAACTAAATAATAAAAGGAGTACTTCAAATATTATTACTGAATTTTGCAATAATTGTGAGAAAAATTTTACTTGAAATAAATTTCTATTAATATCTTTACTATATAATAGAACTTTTTTTAAAAATAAGAGTAATAGGTGGAAGTGGGGCACCTTTGAAAGTGGGGCACCTTTGAAATTGGGATTTTTCACCTATATTTAAGTGGAACTGAGCCATATCAAAATGGAATTTATTAGGCTTAATATTATTTAAAAATAGGTGAAACATCCCAATTTCAAAGGTGCCCCATTTTCAAAGGTGCCCCACTTCTCCCTACAGAACTGTTTTCAAACTAAAAATGCTGTCCAAAAATGTTAATTGACTTTGTACACTTTACAAGGACGAACTTTAAGCTATCATTTAATATTTTTCTGACATATTTTTTTAAATAAATAATATAGGAATTATTTTTCCAATTTCATTTGTTAATATTTTTCTTATTAGAAAATTTGTGAAAAATATTCCAGAAGTTGTGTATGATTTTATAATATTTTATTTATCCACTACTGCAGTCTCAATAATATTGGTTACTTAAAAAGATACTGAAAAACTGTTTCAAAACTATTTTTGAATCTCTAATTAGACTTACATTTAAATTGATAAAATGTAGTAAACTATCGGTAATATCTACTGATAAAATTGCCTCATTCCAGATTCTTCATTCCTTCATTCCTCTACATAAAAAAAAAAAATATTTCGTTAAATTGTTCGTTAATGTTTGTGAATTCCTTTTGGGGACTTACAAAATGCTCGTAAATCGTATAACCCACAATCAAGTTCGTAAAGTTTGTAGGGGAGACTGGGGCAAAACTTGTCAAAACGCATATTTAATTCTTTCACGAGCTCTGAGAAAACTTAAACATTTTATAATGAGCATATTCTTATAGGAAATTTACTGCTCTACAACATTGCAGAAGACTATTTTCCTCTATCTCGAAAGAAATGTGATTTTCGAATCACTTTCTAAAAGCCAACTTTGTGGAGATTCTCAAAATTGCTGGGGCAAATTTTGTCAGTCTTCGGATAATTTTTAACGTTTTACTCTCGCAAACATTAAAAAATATCAAATAGACATATTTTTATAGGAAATTTATTCCTCTACAACTTTGTCGAAGATAATTTTTGTCTATCTTAACGAGAAATGTGCTTAAATTGAACTAATCAATATTGCTATTTTCCTTAAGCCAAATATTCCAAAAATAGGGCTCAAATTTTCATTACTTTTTATTTTACATAATCCTTCCTCGAATCCCTTGAAACTTTGTAAGTTTAAGAAGATTCATGAAGGCTATCTATAATAAAAATTTCAAGCGTCAGTTTCTTTTATTTTAGAAAATAGTGAATATTGAAATTTTCGGTTTGACAAATTTTGCCCCAGTCTCCCCTACTTATAAACAT
Source organism: Phlebotomus papatasi (assembly GCF_024763615.1). Lineage (NCBI taxonomy): Eukaryota > Metazoa > Arthropoda > Insecta > Diptera > Psychodidae > Phlebotomus > Phlebotomus papatasi. The sequence goes on from NC_077223.1 coordinate 52,487,195, forward strand.
TGTTCATAACATCATCACTTGACGAGCATTTCTGTACTTTTCAAACATTTGTTCCTAAATGTTCGTAAACATAAATTTTTACCAACATTTTTGTGTGTTTACGAAGATTTACGAACGATATTTGTTAAAAGAGTACAAACTTTTACGAACTTATTCGCGGGTTATACGATTTACGAGCATTTCGTAAGTCCCCAATAGAAATTCACGGAATTCATAAACATTAACGAACAATTTTACAAAATATTTTTTTTTTGTGTATTCCCAAATATCAACTAAACTGGAAGTTTAAATATCTCTCACGCAATAAGCTTTTGATGGCATGTAAAAAAGTATCTCTTTGGTGGATTATTCAAATTCCAACGAATTTAGTAATTAATTCTTGGTGAAATTAGCAAATTCTCTCAGAGGAATATTTACCTCCTGCTGCGGGCAAAAAATCATCATTGGAAGCTTTTTGAAACGTGTTTATCTAGAGCTGAATACTCTCTACGTAAAAGAAACTTTCTGCTATAATTTTGCGATTGTAGCGACTCACAGTCAAGTTTCAAAGTTCAATAGATCCTTTGGCAAAGAATTGAAATAAAATAATTAAGGAGTGCTGTAAAATAGAAATTTCAGTGATTTGAGTCAAATAGAGTAGAGGAAAATATTTTTGTGTGGACCTTTCAGTAAATGAGAGCAATCGTAATTGAAATGATATAGAAGGAAATGGTACAAGATTAAAACAAAAGATACCTTAGCTTAAAAGTACTGTAAGTGCGGGTGACTTGGTCCTCTGCGGGTAACTTTGACACCCTCCTGTTCGTGAGCTTTTCTTTACTTCTAGAACTTAATTTATCGATATGATCTGTACTATGTCTGATCAGTGAGAACCGTTTTAAAACATTAGAATTTTAAAAAAAGCCTACCAACAGAAGGGTGTCACTGTTATCCGCGTATAGCGTAGGTTTAATAAAATTGATTCACAGATAAAAAGTAATCATCGGTTTATAATCGATTCTGTAATCGGTTCATAACTGATCGGATGGTTCAAACTTATCAGGGAATCCAAGACCTTTCCAACGCAGCTTAATTTGTGCCAACTGGTTGTGAAATATGTTTTCCAGGGTCTTTTTAAGAATAGTTTATTATGAATGATTCGAGACAATTTTCGTTGGATTTGTTTAAATGAATTGGATAATTGCATCTTCAGAGGGTGAAAGGTGGAAATTTCGAGGGGAACAAAAATGTTCTTTCAATGGAATTTGAACAATAAAAAGTGTTTAGATAGCTCAAAGGTTCTCACATGTGCATTTCTTTTTTCATGGGTTTCTAGAACCGTTATTCTCGTATTTTATCCAGATAACTCTTAATTAAGAGTGCAAAAGTGTGTTTTCACACAAGTGCTGGGTAGCTTAAAAGCTCAATCCTGAGATATTGTCAGTTGGAATGAGAAGTAAAATGCAGGAAACAGAAATGGAGATTAGGAAACAAATCCCTCTTTTGAGACCAATCCAGAGGAAGAATGGTGAGATAATAAAATCACAGAGACATTTTTCAGCTTAAGCCGTACTTTGTATGTATGTGAGACAGTTTGGTGCACGTAAACTCTAGTCTTAAGCTCAGCCACACAGCTAAAACCCCATCAATTGGTGTAAGTGTATTTCTCCTAGATGCTGATAAATAAATACAAATGGATTGCAGAATATGTTAGGTCAAGTCTGTTTGCAAATTTTCTATCAAATTTAAACTGTTTTAATTCATTTGGTGCTTCTTGGTACAAGAAGCAAATGTCTCACTTTATTTCTTCAGTACTAGGGGAGACTGGGGCAAAACTTGTCAAAACGCATATTTAATTCTTTCACGAGCTCTTGAGAAAACTTAAACGTTTTATAATGAGCATATTCTTATAGGAAATTCACTGCTCTACAACATTGCAGAAGACTATTTTCTTCTATCTTAAAAGAAATGTGATTTTCGAATCATGTTCTAAAAGTCGATTTTGTGGAGATTCTCAAAATTGCTGGGGCAAATTTTGTCAGTCTTCGGATAATTTGTGACGTTTTACTCTCGCAAACGTTAAAAATATCAAAAATAGACATATTTTTATAGGAAATTTATTCCTCTACAACTTTGTCGAAGATAATTTTTGTCTATCTTAATGAGAAATATGCTTAAATTGAACAAATCAGCGTTGATATTTTCCGTAAGCCAAATATTCCAAAAATAGGGCTCAAAATTTCATAATTTTTTATTTTACATAATCCTTCCTTGAATCCCTTGAAACTTTGTAAGTTTTAGAAGGTTCTCGAAGGCTATCTATAATAAAAATTTCAAGCCTCGGTCTCTTTTATTTTAGAAAATAGTGAATATTGAAATTTTCGTTTTGGCAAATTTTGCCCCAGTCTCCCCTACTTTAAAATATATACAAAATGTAACAATTTATAAATTTGATATAAAAATTCTGGAAAATTGCACTAATCATCTTGAAAATGTCTTCTGTGATATTTTTTCTCATGCATATTTTATAGGAGCTAATTCGATCAAGAATTATCAGGAGAAAACATAAGTGAATTAACTCTTAAGGGCCTTGTTTAGGTGTGATCCAAAAAGAAGGTTTTGGTAAACTTACTTCTAATTATTTTATTTTTAATTTGTCAGTTTCAGATTGTGTCGGGATATTAAAATTCTGTAAATTACGGAAAACTTTTAAAATGTTACATTTTTTCGAACTCTACATATAGTACAGTATCCCATTTTGCACCCCCTCCCCCTAAATTTTTACCTCCCACCCCGTCCAGGGACCACTAAAGTTTAAAATTAATTCGAAAATCATTTCGCGCTATTTATTTATTTATTCTTGGAATCAATTTAAATAAATTCAATTGCAATTTTACTGATGTGTTCTAATATTGAACCATTTGTTCATTTGTTTCACAGCTGGTTTCTGAAAAAATATAAATCCACATTATAATACAATATATATTCTAAATGCAACTTCGAGAGGATTTCAAGAGCTCTTATTTTATTGAATGGATTTTATAATATAAATTGGATTTCAAATTAACATTACCAAAATTTAAAAAAAAAACTTTAAAAAATTTGAAAATGTGACAATAAATTTGTCACGTCGGAAGTTATTTTTCTCATGAAGCTTTTGCAGAATTCATGCTCTGAGTGCATGAGACGCACAAACAAATTAGTATTTTTTTTCTGAAGGAGTATGAGGATGTTGAGGTGGTGAAAAGCTCCCCTCGAGACTCTATTTGGCGCACTCGTTCATTAACCTTCCGGGGTGTTATAATATTATTGATGTGAACCGGAATGACGTCAAAGATTTTCTCTCTGGGATGGTGTCTCTTACGAGAGGAACAGAGAAAGAGAGAGAGTGAGAGAAAGTGAGTATGAGAGCTTGTGAGTGTGAGCCTCTCGACTTTGGTGCTCGTACAAAAGCTTCAGCGTCTTCATTGAAGAAGCTCCTTGTTGGGATTCGTACATTCAGAGACATGGACAGTGTCTGGTGTGATAGAGAAGTCCCTGATTGATGACTTCAGCACATCTGCGCAAATGTAGACACTCTAGCTCAGTGGGTGGTAGCGCCAACAAATGATTTCATATTCATAACTTTTTCACTTTGTCCCTCGCGAGAATTTTATCACCTTCCGCAATCCCCGCATGTCCTCAAGGCATATATTTCCTTGGCAAGTAACTGTATCGGTGTGATAAATGAGAATTTTGAAGGCGGAAAGATATTGGGCAAAGGACAGTTGAGAGAAGGGCAAAAGTAGGTCAGAAATCTATGTCAAAACAAATGAGGAAATATGTAAATCATGGACTCAGTCCTCGCTATGTTGTGGGATTTTTTGTTGTAACTGACCGTCCCTCTGGTTAAATTGTTACAATTTGTTCAAGAGATTGACCAAGAGACTCACCCGTGAAAATTTCTTTGGGTCAGTTGTACTACTTTACAATACAAAACTGAATACAAATTAAATTTCTAGAAAAAAAAATCGAGAATAATATTACTGAATCCTGCGAAAGTGCACTGCATTTTATATTTAAAGTAGTGGCAAAGTGTCCGAGGCTTTGCGAATTGCTCGAACTCGTGACTTATGCTATGCCTCAAAAGTACTTTCGCTTCGTTTACTGTTCATCAGTTCACAACCGATTTAAACTGATTCATACACAAGTCACTCAAAAGATCCTCCAAAATAATTTTAAAAGTAATAAAATCTTATCGGTTCATAACCGGTTCATTATCGTTTAACAACCCATTTGGACCAGTTCATTTTAACTGCTCGAACTCCACGACAGAGCAGTTCCACAATCCATTTTTTTTTTCGAATTCTTACCATCCTGGCTACCAAACGGTAAGAGGTATTGATTTCCGATCTTCGGGGACCCCCCCCCCAACAAGTCAACATTCTCTAGCGAATTAACTTACTCAAATCACCCCTTACCCCTTTCAACGCCTCCAAAAAACATGATTTTTTTTAACATCGACACCTTTCACCGATTAGATTAAATCGCCATCTTGAATTATTCAAGGTGAAAGGGCCAAATTTTCAACCTATTTGGTCAAATTGCAATAATTAAAATGTTAATGATTTTTTTTTAAATACACTATTGAACAATTTACAACTTCAAGATGATTTTTGTGGTAATTTATAGGCAAATTAATCGAAATTGATCTTATATAAGCATCCAAAAAAATTACCAATTAGAATAAAGGCAGAGATCCTTCTCGGGAGTACGAACATCTCGCAAAGCCTTGGACGCTTTGCCATTCCCTTAACCCTTTAACGACGAGACACTTTTTACGGACTAAAAATCAACAATAAAAATTAAACTGAGAAACATAATCAATGATAAGTCTTACATCGAACCTTGGAAAGTCCAACAGAGTTTGATTCGATGTATTTTGTGCTTCTATAAACGATAGATACAAAAATAACCCAAAAATTAAAGTAATTTTTCTGACAATACCAATGAATAATATTTTTCGCTTTAATGAAAAATATTAAGTAAGAGTATTGTAGTTTTTATTGCCAAACGGGTTTTGCTTAAAAAAATTGGAAGTATAAAAAATAAATAAAATCAATTATGGATTCGGGAATTTAAAAATTCGCCTTTCTGAGCTTAAATATTTACTACATAGCAAATAGCTAGAGACTTGCAAAAAATATTCTAGATTCCTTCAACCTTCTACTTTCCAATTATATGCAGGCATAAGAAAAAATAGCTTTAGGTAGCCAGGAAAAATTATTTTCTTTATGGGACACCGGTGTTCCAATCGTCCTTAAAGGGTTAACAGAAATTCCGAGACCTTTCTAGCGAGCCCAAACATATTACCATTCGGTTACCTTGGGAGTAAGATTTTTGAATTTCGATTAAAAACTGTTATCGGTTATAAATCGGTTCGTTACCGATTCATAACCGATTGGAATTGGTTCAGGCCGTTCAGGCTTATCAAAAGTTCCAAAACCGTTCCAACGAACCTAAACATTATACCAACATACATGGTCTCAAGTCTCTATCTGTAGGCGTGGTAACGGCTGGACACGCAGCGTACAGATGCACAGACGCACAGACGGATTGGCGTATAGACGGATAAACATCGTGACGTAATTTCTCATAAATCGTCTGAAATGCGAAGATATATATTGAGAAAAATTATCCCCAGGAAATGCAAGATGAAGTTTTTGGTGGGTGAAAATACTACTCTCTCTGCAGAGTTCGAGCAGTAAAATAACGATTATAAAAGCATTTTAACTTCTCAAAATGTTTAAATCCGTGACTATTATACCCAAAAGCAGTTTTGTATTATTTATCTAGACTAATAGAGTTGTTTAGCGATAAATTAACGGGGAAAGCATCATACTCATGAGTTTGAGCTTTCTGCAAAGTTCTTTTCCATTTCATACCTTTTTATGTTTACCGATGATTCACAACCAAAATGTACAAACAGAAAATGCAATTGCTGTTCTTTAGACAAACTTTTATTTCATTTACAGAATGTAAGAATATTGCAACATTTTAGTTGAAAGTAACTGGATTCATTCAAAATCAAAGAAATGAATATTCATTTAAATTCTCAGAGTTAAAATGATTTCTAAATTATGTCGCATTTCTCACTATTTTCATCTTTGTTTCTTTTCAGAAATGCGAAAGAGACGAAGTTAATGGAAGTTTGGTAAGTTAAATGAAGCTTTTGAATGCTAAAACTTTTTCTATCTGGGATGCGTAGGGTTGGTTTAAAAAAAAGTAATTTCGAGTACTATCATTGGGTAAATGCGCAATTTTCTTCCTAATTTATTAAATTTTCTGAACAATTGAGTGTATCTCTCTATCGATGGCGTGGCTGGGAAATCCACAAGATTCGCTATCAGCCGAAGAAGAAAGCTCCGCGTAAACGATAAACCGATATGGACACTATTGAATGGCCATGTGACGTCGATCGCGACAAGAAAATCCGCCAAATGGACAAGAAGAGTGTCGGCTCAAACAATAGATGGAGAAAATTTCTCACGAGGCAGAAAAAAAAGCTCAAAAGACACACAAAAAAATCACGAGGAGATATCAGCTGAAATTCAATATAAATACTCACACATTTTCAACCATAAACTCATTGGTATTTCTCGCACATTGTTTCACATTAATAAATAAACAGTCAAATGTCGATTTATTCCTTATAAAACAATAAACATTGAGATATACTGGCTCAACATTTCTCATGTCGCGACCACAACATGGGATTTATTAATTCGACGACCTTTAATTGATGCACAATCCACAGATTCTTTCCTTCATTTCTCGGATCAATGGAAAATTTTAATCACAAGTTTTTTCCACTGTTTTGAACAGATTTTTTTTTTGACTTGACTCTGATAAATTGCAGAGCAGTATACTCGAACAAAATTCACGAGATTTCCTCAACACCAATATGCTTCTATCCAAATCACTCTTGAGAATGAATATGAGACAGAATTTTAACCATGAAATTCGATGTTCTTGACCCATTTTTCTTTGCACATACAAAATTGTATGAAATTAACGATAGGGTTAAAATAAAAAAAAAATAAAGAGAGTAAAAATGAAAACAATGACACATACAAATGTAAGGTATATAGAGATAGTATAAATCCACTTGGAAAGAAGGAGACATCATCATGAAAATTTCGACAAAAAAAAAACACTGTAACACGCGTAATAATTTAATAAAGGTGATAAGAGCTTTTTATTGATTTCAAAAGGGAGACACAGTAACAGATTAAATGGTAAAAAAATACGAATTATGATGACGGCTATGACTAGAGATGAAGAAGAGTTCAATGGTTAATTTCTTCTTACTACAGCTGATTTTTTTCAAGTGATGTGTGAGATGAAGATCAACAAATTACGCAAATCATACCACATAAAAAGCACACTTATGACCACCAAGGTGCTTCTAAAAAGAGCTTTTGCTTGTCTCTTGAGAAAATTCAGAGATTTTTGAGGATTTTCTGTAATTTATCAAAATGATGTCGACAAAATTGATTCGTGGTTTGGATTATGCAGGCTCCATATCGGCGCAACTCGATTATTAAAAAAGAATCTTATCAAAAACTTTTCATCTCAAGAGAAAATACTTCACACTGAAATTAAAATATTTAATAATTCCGTGTTCGAGATATTCTAAAAGTTGATCATTTGCTTGCTAAAGCATCTAATCCTTTCAATTACTTTGATTGCGCTATCCTAACACTATTAATGTGACTCAAATTTGGATCCTCGGCTTCCAAAGTCTTGAATTTTTCGGTTTCAAACTCGAGAAATTAGTTCTAATTTTCTGGAATTTAATAAAATTTATGAGCCACATGCATATGGCCTATTCCCACCTATTCCGAAACACATCGAATTGAGCTCGAGAAGGAACGTGAAATTACTCTTTAATTCCTAAAATAAAAGGTACAATAAAGTATTTTAAAATAGAATTAGACATAAATTGGAATTTTGAGGTCTCCTCGGTAAAAAGAAAAGAAAAAAAAATATCTCAAAATTTTAATTTGAGGCCAATTCCAAATCGACCGCTCAGAATAAGAAACGAATAACTCGCAGTAGACAAATTATACAGGAGAGCGATTTGAAGTTGAGATTTTACATGCGGAGTATAGGATTTTTGAGATTTGAAACCTCTATAATTTGAAAATAATTAACTCTCAAGTATATTATTCACAGGGAATGTAGATGGTATAAAGAAGTATCCAAAAACCGAATAAAACGATTTTTGTAAAAAATCGAGTTGTTCGACTTATATTCTGATAAGTCGAAATATACTGCATTGTATAGTAATTGATCTTGCTCCTAGAATAATTAACTGAGATTTTTTACAATTAAGCTTTTGTAGTCCGAGATTAAATCCGACCTCATCAGACTGAGCCCAAATTTTGGATCTACACGTTTTGACACTTATAGATCATGAATATCATGTGTGCTAAAAATCGATCCCATCAATCAATGTATGCTAAATCGTCCCGTCCGGTATGCAAACACTTCTGGAGAAAGAACGGAAAGAGATATCAACAAGAGATTTTCAGCAAAAGCTAAATGTCGATGGGTGGCTAGAAGTAGATAATGTCAGATACACCCCCCCTACCCCTTCCGCCATTTTGAAACACCCACAAATTTTGTTTTTTCGATAACACAGCCCCTATGGCATCGATCGATCTCAAATCTTAATGTTAGAGCTGGGTCTAAGAGCTTTCGATTAAGAAAAATATTGAGCCCTCGATCCCTCCGGACCCGAGCTATATGGAGTCAAAAATTGAATTTTCAAATGGCCATATCTCCGGTTCTAATTATCCTATAATTTAAAAAAAAATGGTGTTTTAGAAAGCTCTCATGGAGCCTACAGCCTTTATGAAACACCAACTTCATCCGATATAATCGAAGGTTTGATGAATCAAAATATCAAAATGTGATAACGAATCTAAATTAATTTCCACTATGGATTTAAGAAAAATCACTTATTGACTGAATTAAAAAAGCATAAATATGGTTAGGGGCAGGTGGGGCTATTTGGAGCTGTGGAGCTACATTGATACACGGTTTTTCGCATATTTCTAGAGTAAGCTTGGTCTTGCAATTATTTTATTTAGTTTCACAATTGTTTTGTCTATCCGAATTTCATGACGTTAAACCTACTATCTTTTAGAAATATGCGAAAAATTCATATATCAATGCCGCCCCAGCTCCCCCTACCCATTAATTTATTCTTGAATTAATGAAAAATTACTTAGTTTATTTGTATTCAAAAATTTTTGTGAACAAAGTTTAAGCTTTCCTCCCTGAACAACTCAAGATTTAAGACCCTACCTGTATTATTATTACTTGAAATAATAAATATAAATTATAAATGTATGTTAGCGACAACAATGTGAATTATCATTAAATTTTAATATACATCGACAGTTCCATTCAATACTATGACAACTTTTCAGGAGTGCCATTTGAAGTTGGCGATTTCCTATGCTGCCTGTGTAATTTTTTTCGAATAAATTGAATATCTCGTTACCCGAACGTCGGATGACCATCAAATTTTCACCAGTTGTAGATCTTGGTCTCAGGAACAACAGTATAAAAGATAATAGAAGATCTATTCAAAAGAAGATCCGTTCATTTAAAAAATCATAATACGGGAAAGTGACCCAACTTTGAATGATCCAGCATTTAAATATTTCAATTTTTCCTGCATTTTCTGAAGCAAAATTTTTATTTAATTAATAGAAGTTATAAAATAAATGTTTTATAGTAACTATAGTTTATAAAATAGATTTTTTTCTTTGAAAAATAAGAGAAAAAATTGAAATATTCAAAGGCTAGCGTATTTCATAGACAAGTCACTTTTCCTTATACATTCCAGATCGTCCCTTGGGTCCGGGTATCAGGAATTTCAATTTCCCTTCTTATTGTATATTTTTTTCTGAATCTTAATTCTAAAAGTTCCTAAATTATTAAACTTGTTATTATTTACCTTTCTTAACGACGGCAACAACACGTGCAACATCCGCTAAATCCTAGCTTCATTGTCGTCACCCACGTGTCTTGTCTGATAGTTTCCACCTTTCCATATAACACAGTGAGTTCCACATACTGAACTAGAAAAAGATTCAAAACGGCAAAAAACTATACAGCCTGAGAAGAAGCATTTCCATAGCTTTGCTTTGGAGGCTGGACACCAACGCTGAGTCGGCGGCGGACGCGTTGAATGGGGGGTCATTTTAAAGTCATATGTTGGTAAATAAAATACAATATGACTTACATTGACATTTGCGCATAGCCGGGACAAAAATGACTTCCTTTTTTAAAGATCCTTAGGACATCTAACTTATACTATGTTTTAAAGAAGTCAATAAAATGTAGCACGAAAAACACTAAGGAGAAACGAAAGAGGCATCACAGTGAATAAAAGAGAGACACTTCAAGGTTTGCGATTTGTGTTTATTAAATCCAACACATACTTCACAACACACTTGAATGTCAACTACATTAAATCCCTCGCGAAGACACTGAGAAAATTAACCCGATAAAACTGAATTTTGCCTTATCAGACGTGCAATAATTAGAAGCGCAAGTGGCAGAAAAAAAAAGTGAGAAAAGACTCACTGTTTTTCGATGGTGGAAAACGACAAAAAATGGTGTGCAAGGTCTTGGTGTTTTCACTGATATCGATATATTAATTAATACACCATTATGAAGTTGTACTACAGGAATAATTGTATTGGACGAAAAAAGGAAGACAGTGAAAATAAGCTAAAAATTTATCTCTATTGCTTGTAATCGGTTCTGTTGACACACAATTCATTGCTATATCGAAAGACATGTCTTCATTCCTCTTCATTCACAACAATTCATGATTTTTTTACTTTGCTTTAAACTCCTTCTTTCCAGAACTAAATGAAATTAGCTTTCCAAATAACTTAATTAAAACACAAGAGTGAATTTTACTAAGCTCTTTTTGTTAATGAAACAATGAACAATGTATTAATCACTATTCATGGAGTAAAGCTCTCTCTCAGTTGATTATCGTCTCATTGAAAGCTTCAGTCTCCTAAAAAACATAGAAATACATATGCTCCTATATATATATAATAATAATCCGTCAACATTTGCTTGGAATTAGGCAAAACAATCGTTGAGTATTTAGATCCAATTGTAAGGAATTATTCTAATACGCTTCTAATAGCGAATTATTCTATATCCTCGAGAAACATTTTGGAGAATATCACTGGAGATTACACACTTTTATTATATTCTCAGAATTCTAACAAGATGAAAAGGATTTGCTTAATTTTACATGTTGCTTTGTTATGCAAATTGTCTTCAAGAAATCAAATAAAATATTCCACATGAATAAGGAGAAATATGCCTTATTCTTTACAAAAAGTTTAAGATTTATTTTTTTAAATCTTGAATGGGTAATTCCTTTCGTGTTGCTTTCATTAAGGATATGACAATTTTTTTCTTTTAAGTACAAAAAGTCTAATTTTGATCATTAGAAAAATAATTTCAATCAGAAAAGTGTGTTAGTGTCATTTTAGCACAGGAAGATTTCATGATATCAAATTTTCTATCCCTTTCCTTCTCTATAACAACTCGTGATTTAAAGGGAATACAAACACGATACATTTAAAAATCATAAATTAAGGAGTTCATTACCTAGCTTATTGTGTATTCTACACTGAGAGAAATCCGAAGAAGTTAAAATAACTTTCCGAAAATGTTAATTTTACCCTGCAGTATTGATCCGAAATCGGTGTAAATATTGTTGTGCCGAATCCTTTTTTGGGGTGGGATTCGGCGCCCTTAAGTGTTTTAGGGGCGGAAAAATGCATTTTTGCCAATTCCCCGTATACTTCTGGAGAACACCAGAAGTATCAGGCATTGACCTGGTTGTTGGTTTTGTCAATGAAGTTAACCTTTGGTGCACTCTCAAAGCCAAAAACCGGTGAAATAGTGTGTGTGTGACCTAGAGCGAGAGAGAGAGGAAATAAGTAAGTCGTCCCCTTCCCACTCATCCACTGATCCAGTAGCATACTGCAGCGAGGCATAAGCCACGCTCCTTATAGCTCTCAGTGGCACTTCCTGTCACCCCTACTGTTGCTGGATAGAGCATTCAGAGGCGCGGGTTCATCTAGCGCTCTCAATAGCTCCCGGTAGCACTTGAGAATTCCCTCTGTATTACCCTGATCAGAAGCATTTAGAAGCGCGGGCTAAGTCTAGCGCACTAAATAGCTTCTGGTGACACAATAGCCCTTACTTTTGCACTGTCTGTGAGCATTTAGAATCGCTGATAAAACTAGCGTTCTAAATAGCTCCGAGTGCGCTAGAATTTCCCTTCCTCACACACTTTACTTACCGTTCCTTCCCTTGTGGGATTTTGCAGTGTCCGAAGAGCGAGGTCAAGCCGTGCTACCCCTTTTTCCGGGCAATCCCGTGCGGTGTAGATATCCGGACGCCCTGCGAGTACAGTCCGGAATAGCCAGGAGTCTGATCGCCCTGCGGACGGTGCGTGAGGGTCTAAGGGTCAGGGTGAACACTCTGCCAAGGGGGCAACATCTCCGGGAAGTTCGTCGCCACGTAGAGATTGTGTTGCGCCAAAACCACCCTATACCAGTGTTCACTACCGATTTGGCCACCCTAATCTCCTGCGCTCATCCTGGAGTAACCTCGGCCACCAAGGAGGCTGTCGCCACAATCTTGGCCACTGCACCTCCTTCCGCAGACGACAGGTCTATCCCTGCCGCTGAGAAAGCCCCCACTACGCCTGCCTTGGGCGAAACCGTCATCCCTGCCGTGCGCCTCAAGAAGCGTCGTAGAGCCGGAAGAGTGGTCCAGCGACGCCGTCTCCGGAAGCTACTAGTAGAAACCTCTGGCCCTGAGGCGGAAGAAGTTGGCTGTGCTAGGGTGAATCCACCCCCGAGGAGGCACTTGAGGGCTTTGCCGGATCACCCTGTCCTCTGCACCAAGGAAGCCCGTCCCGCTCCAGCTGCCGGCTTTGTCACGCCGCTGCATACCCTCCAGCTGTCGTTAGACGAAGGAGATCAGGCCTGGGTGAAGCAGGCGGAACAGGAAATACTCACCAAGGTCCGCTGAAGGCCCTGAAGAATTCACCGTCACGATCACCCGCACTTAGACAAAAACCCAAAACAACTTTTGGCAATTGCCACTTGAAGACATTTTGTTGCCTGCAGTATCGACTTTGTACCTTTGCGCTGAAAGCGCCCCTAGCGTAAATTTAATAAAACACAGAAGTAAACAGAAGGTTTTGTTATTGGTTCATCTGTCAAAGGGGACAGATTCCCTCCAGTGTTCATCGTCGAGCCCCTTTTCCACCACAGTTGCCTTCCCGGAAGTCCCATCCACAACACTGGTGTCAGAAGTGGGATTTGCCTGACCACTTGCGAGTATGGAGGCAGCTGAGACCGGCCAGATATTGGACGGACTGAAGGAGTGGCTCACGGACAGGATGGAGAGGTACGATGGGTTTCTGCAGGAAATTCGCACCCAGCAGGAGGAATCTGAAGCCCGTCAAAGCTCCACTTTGACTAGGATCCTGGACCTTCAAAAACACAATGAGGAGTTGCAAAGACAGCGCAATGAGCGCACGGACAGGGAGATGATGGAATTGAGACAGCAAATCAGTCTCTGGACATTCCAAATGACCGGAAGATTATCCGGAGATGCCCCTCTACCGGCTGGGCAAGTACCGCCGGAAGAGGCCTCTTTCCAGGTACCACCGGAGCTCTGCTCAACTGGAGCCCCTGGTGGTCGTGTGGCGGCCGCAAATTACCCAAGTATCGCTCAAATCTTGGAAGAAGATCGTGCGACCTTGGAGACCAGCCGTCTGGGGTTTTTGGCCTCTGGCCCAATGCCTGCGACCAGTGAGGGGGTCACCGCCCCCCAGGGAAATTCTAATGACTTACCTGCGGGTTCCGACGTCCGGGTGACTCAGATTCGGACTGGGCGTTTGCCCTCCCAACAACCCAGAGATGAAAGGGTTTTTGAAACTCTAGAGGGTGGTGCCGGGTCAGGAAATTCGCGGTTGAGTCGGGACATGAACCATCTCAAACTGAAAGTGGACCATTTTGATGGTAAAGTGGTTTTAGAAGATTATTTATTACAATTTGAGATGGTCGCCAGGGCTCGCGGATGGAATGCCTCTGAACAGGCCATCATGTTGGCTTCTTCTTTAAGGGGGGATGCGTTAGCCGTCCTCTCTGAGATCCCACCGGCTAAACGGGAGAACCTGGTCGAGTTGGTACGGGCCTTGCGGAGTCGGTTTGGGCGTGAGTTCCAGCAGGGATTATCGCATCTCCACCTGAGGAACCGTAGGCAGAAGCCCAGGGAGGAGATAGGGGCTTTCGCTCTGGAGATCCGTAGGCTCACGCGTCTCGCTTTCAGGGATTGCCCGGAGGCCGCACGTGACAAAATTGCCCTCAGCCAGTTCGTGGATGGTTTGTTGGACCTGGAATTACAAGACTTAGTCAGGTTAACAAGACCTTGTTCTATGGAGCAAGCTGTTTACGCAGCCCTGGATTATGAAGCTGCCCGGAAAGCCAATCGGGCTTCCCGCAATGTCTCCCGAGCCGCCTTAGCGGGACAGGAGATCGCCTCCTCCTCCGAGTCGGTAGCGGGGGCTCAGGGAGTGGCTTCCTCGGACCGGAGAGGCGGGGCCTCTACCCCTGCTGGAAATCGAAGGAGGGTAAATTGGACCCGAAGGAGAGGAGGTTCTGGGAGTGGCATATCCGGAGGCGGGGGTGCTGCGCCCTCGGGACAATCGGAGTCAATTAGACTAAGTTCCGGGAACACAGGATCTGGTGGTCAAGGCGGGGGCCCTCCCGCACCTACTGCTGAGTCAAATTCTGGAGCCCCACTGTGTCGTGGAACACGAGTAAGCCCTCCAAATGGTGTGGCGGTAAATTATTCGGCCCGTGGTCTGGTGGTGAGGGGGCGCGTGAACAATGTGTCATGTGACATAGTAGTGGACACGGGAGCCAATTATACTCTGATTGGCCGCCGGATTTATGAGGCTATGACTCCTCAGCCTCCGATCCGTCCTGTTCAATGGGTTTTGACGACGGCCACAGGGCAGAGCTCCCCCATCCTGGGTGAACTGGAGGTGGTATTGGCCCTGGAGGATCGCATACAGCGTGTCACTGTCTTGGTGGCGGATATAGTGGATGATTGCGTTTTAGGGTTGGTGTTTTTGCGCCAGCAGGTGGCTCGGTTAGATCTGAAAGCAATGAAATTAATTTTCTCTCAGAAGGATATGGAAAGCCCCGTTGATGAGGATGGTGTAGTGCGATTATGTACCAGTGAGGCTGTCGTTCTGGCTCCCCGCAGTGAGACCTTGGTGGAGGTGATTGGACGCCGCCCATTTACTGAAGGAATGATAAATCCTTCCGGGGTCGTGGATAGGTGGCCCATTCTGGTGGCTAGGGCTGTGGTCAGTCCAAAGGAGGAAAAAATTCCTGTGCGGGTACTTAACGTACTAGAAGAAGAACTGACGGTGCCCGAGGGAGCCTGGTTGGCGGACTTGGAGCCAATCGCTACTGTCCTGGAAACAGAATCGCTTGATGGAGAGATGGCCGATACGTCGCAGTTGCCTGAACATCTGAGGGAATTGTTTGTGCATTCTACGCAGGCACTTACAGAGACTCAGGCTGAGATGGTAAAGGAACTGCTGAGGAAGCACTCGGAAGTTTTCTCCAAAGCACCATGGGATATTGGGCGCACTCAATTGGCGGAGCACTCCATCGACACGGGGGATAGCGCCCCCATTAAGCAACCACCCAGACGATTCCCAATTGCCAAGGCAAGTGAAATGGAGAACTTGGTGGAGGACATGCTGCGGCAGGGAGTCATTGAACCCTCCACCAGCCCTTGGGCATCTCCGGTGGTGCTTGTGAAGAAGAAAGATGGTAGTACCAGGTTCTGCGTGGACTATCGCCGCTTAAATTCGGTTACCAAAAAGGATTCCTTCCCTTTGCCACGTATTGACGACACCTTGGACGCACTTAGGGGCTCTTCCTGGTTCTCGGTGTTGGATTTATGTTCTGGGTACTGGCAGTGTGCTATGAGACCTGCGGATAAAGAAAAGACTGCATTTACTACGGGACGGGGACTTTATCAATGGGTGGTCATGAGTTTTGGCCTTTGTAATGCGGTGGCTACCTTTGAGAGATTGATGAGTGCCGCCTTGGCCGGACTGCAGTGGGATACCTGCTTAGTGTATCTGGACGACATTATAGTTCCCAGTAGGACCTTTGTGGAGGGAGTCCATCGACTGGATTTGGTACTGCAAAAGCTACGAGCCGCCAATCTAAAGGTATCTCCTCGTAAATGCAGATTCTTCCAGAGAAAGGTGGAGTACTTGGGCCATGTTGTTTCCGGAGAAGGCATCCACGCAGCACCGTCAAAGATAGAGGCCGTGACAAACTGGCCTGTCCCGGGTACTAAGACTCACGTACGGCAGTTTTTGGGACTGTGTTCCTACTATCGTAGATTTGTTCCCAGGTTCGCCGACATAGCTCGGCCTTTACACCGCCTGACAGAGAAGTCTGTCCGATTCCAGTGGACTCGCGAGTGCCAAGACAGCTTCGACACTCTAAAGCAGGCTCTTACCCACGCTCCCATTCTTTCTTATCCAAGGGACGAAGGAGAGTATGTCCTGGATTGTGACGCGAGTGCTGTCGGAGTGGGGGCCGTATTGCAACAAGTTCAGGAGGGCACGGAAAGGGTTATTGCCTATTACAGCCAGGCTTTGTCTGGAGCTGAACGCAATTATTGCGCCACTCGGAGGGAGCTTTTGGCCGTGGTTAAGGGTGTTTCCCATTTTCACCATTTCCTATATGGCCGCCATTTCTTAATCCGGAGTGATCACGCCGCTCTCCGCTGGTTATTGACCATGAAGAGTCCCGAGGGTCAGTTGGCCAGATGGTTAGAGAAGTTGGGACAGTATGACTTTGAGCTAAAACATCGTGCGGGCCGAGTGCATGATAATGCTGATGCTCTTTCCCGTCGTCCATGTGCGGAGATCGACTGTAAGCATTGTGACCGTGTGGATGAACGGGATGCATGCTCGGAACTGGTAGCGGAGTCCGCGCCTCTCAGGAGAATCACGGTGAGCCCCGATTTGGTGACAAGCATGGCCCAGCACACAGAAGAGGATGAAGTGCTGAAGGAAGTGAAGGAATGGGTCGAAAAAGGTGAGAGACCGGAATGGGAGACTATTTCTGGGCGAACCCATTTGCTGAAGCGCTACTGGGGTTTGTTTGCGTCTTTAAGTGTGGAGCAGGGCGTGCTATGTTATCGTTGGGAGGCTGGAAGACCTGGAAATTCCAAGCGCCTTTGGGTGTTACCGGGATCAATGGTTCCAACGGTATTGGGAGCATTGCACTGTACCCCATCCGGGGGCCACTTTGGCATAAGCAGAACTCTCGACCGTCTGAAAGAGAGGTTTTATGTCATAGGAGGGCGAGCGGCGGTGGAGAAGTTCTGTAGGGAGTGCGACATATGCGCTGCCCGGAAGGGGCCTGGTCGTAGAATAGTGGCTCCTTTGAGCACTAGAGTTTCGGGAGAGCCCTTTGAGAGGGTAGCCTCAGATATCTTGGGTCCTTTTCCGGTGACCCCTAGGGGAAACCGCTACATTGTCGTATTTATGGATTATTTCACCAAGTGGCCAGAGGCTGCGGCAATTCCGGATCAGACAGCCGAGACGGTGTCCCGAGCTTTCATTGACTTGGTGGTAAGTCGATATGGGGTCCCGAACGAGTTTCACTCTGACCAGGGACGCAATTATGAGTCGGAGGTGTTTCGAAAGGTGTTAGAAGTTCTGGGTGCCCATAAGACGCGAACAACGCCGCTACATCCTCAATCGGATGGCATGGTGGAAAGGCTGAATCGCACTCTTTTGGATTTCTTGGCCAAAATGGTGGATAATCAGCAAAGTGACTGGGACCTGCTGTTGCCTTTGTTCCTGCTGGCCTATAGGAGCGCTGTGCACCGGTCTACGGGCCATCCCCCGGCCCACATGGTTTTGGGTAGAAATTTAAGATTGCCCCTGGATTTGGTGTGTGGGAAACCGCCCGAGGATGAACCTGAGCTACCTTTCGTGGAAAACCTGCGTCAAACAATGAACGAGATTCATCGAGAGGGGCGAGAACGCTTGCAAATTTCTTCTCGGGTGGCCAAGGACTATTATGACCGCAGTCAGCATCTCCTGACCTTTGCACCGGGACAGTCCGTGTGGTTGTACAATCCCCTTAGGAAGGTTGGGAGGTCTCCCAAGTTACAGAGCGACTGGGATGGGCCCTATTTGGTATCTGAGAAGATAAATGAGGCGGTTTATCGGATTCGGAAGAATGCTAGAGGCCGCCCACGCATTGTGCACGTTAATCGTTTAGCTCCTTACCGGGGTGTTAATTCTGGCCGGGACGGCCAGAACTAGGAGGAGGGCAGTGTTGTGCCGAATCCTTTTTTGGGGTGGGATTCGGCGCCCTTAAGTGTTTTAGGGGCGGAAAAATGCATTTTTGCCAATTCCCCGTATACTTCTGGAGAACACCAGAAGTATCAGGCATTGACCTGGTTGTTGGTTTTGTCAATGAAGTTAACCTTTGGTGCACTCTCAAAGCCAAAAACCGGTGAAATAGTGTGTGTGTGACCTAGAGCGAGAGAGAGAGGAAATAAGTAAGTCGTCCCCTTCCCACTCATCCACTGATCCAGTAGCATACTGCAGCGAGGCATAAGCCACGCTCCTTATAGCTCTCAGTGGCACTTCCTGTCACCCCTACTGTTGCTGGATAGAGCATTCAGAGGCGCGGGTTCATCTAGCGCTCTCAATAGCTCCCGGTAGCACTTGAGAATTCCCTCTGTATTACCCTGATCAGAAGCATTTAGAAGCGCGGGCTAAGTCTAGCGCACTAAATAGCTTCTGGTGACACAATAGCCCTTACTTTTGCACTGTCTGTGAGCATTTAGAATCGCTGATAAAACTAGCGTTCTAAATAGCTCCGAGTGCGCTAGAATTTCCCTTCCTCACACACTTTACTTACCGTTCCTTCCCTTGTGGGATTTTGCAGTGTCCGAAGAGCGAGGTCAAGCCGTGCTACCCCTTTTTCCGGGCAATCCCGTGCGGTGTAGATATCCGGACGCCCTGCGAGTACAGTCCGGAATAGCCAGGAGTCTGATCGCCCTGCGGACGGTGCGTGAGGGTCTAAGGGTCAGGGTGAACACTCTGCCAAGGGGGCAACATCTCCGGGAAGTTCGTCGCCACGTAGAGATTGTGTTGCGCCAAAACCACCCTATACCAGTGTTCACTACCGATTTGGCCACCCTAATCTCCTGCGCTCATCCTGGAGTAACCTCGGCCACCAAGGAGGCTGTCGCCACAATCTTGGCCACTGCACCTCCTTCCGCAGACGACAGGTCTATCCCTGCCGCTGAGAAAGCCCCCACTACGCCTGCCTTGGGCGAAACCGTCATCCCTGCCGTGCGCCTCAAGAAGCGTCGTAGAGCCGGAAGAGTGGTCCAGCGACGCCGTCTCCGGAAGCTACTAGTAGAAACCTCTGGCCCTGAGGCGGAAGAAGTTGGCTGTGCTAGGGTGAATCCACCCCCGAGGAGGCACTTGAGGGCTTTGCCGGATCACCCTGTCCTCTGCACCAAGGAAGCCCGTCCCGCTCCAGCTGCCGGCTTTGTCACGCCGCTGCATACCCTCCAGCTGTCGTTAGACGAAGGAGATCAGGCCTGGGTGAAGCAGGCGGAACAGGAAATACTCACCAAGGTCCGCTGAAGGCCCTGAAGAATTCACCGTCACGATCACCCGCACTTAGACAAAAACCCAAAACAACTTTTGGCAATTGCCACTTGAAGACATTTTGTTGCCTGCAGTATCGACTTTGTACCTTTGCGCTGAAAGCGCCCCTAGCGTAAATTTAATAAAACACAGAAGTAAACAGAAGGTTTTGTTATTGGTTCATCTGTCAAAGGGGACAGATTCCCTCCAGTGTTCATCGTCGAGCCCCTTTTCCACCACAGTTGCCTTCCCGGAAGTCCCATCCACAACAATATTATGCTTTTCAGGTGTATTAGGGGTTAAATTTACCATTTTTCATGTTATTTTTACTCTTAAAAAGGTGTGAAATTAACATTAAAAAATGTTGATATATTTTTACACCTAAAAAGTGTCAAAGTTATGAGGAAAAAAAGTTAATCGCACCCCCGTTTTTTTCTCAGTGTAGAAAGATACTAAAATATGGTCTAGGAAATTTAAATGCTCATCTCTATTTTCCTTGGCAAAACTTAAATAATAGTTCCACTATTTTAAAGTTCAATGTTATATTAGTGATTAATTTATTATTTTAGTTTTGTGATATAATTTAATTTGTTATGAATCAAAGAGTTAATACTACATTTAAATTAATTGTAATAAAAAATAGACAATATTGTATTATAAACACTATTTTGAAATTGAATAAGCACACAAGAGGCAAGAAGTGTTGCAACGGTGTCGAAAAGTTTATCATCCACATATCATTTTTACTCAAATATACTACATCTCTGGTAAATTCTTAAAAAAAAAGAAAAACATTTCTGAAAAACGTGAGTCTTTCTTGGACACTCAACACGAACATGTACTTGACTAGGAGCCAACAAAAAGCAGATGATTGAGACGTGCTTCAATTCCTTATTGAGCCACTGTTTATTGTTTACGATTAAAGTGACTATTTACCTAGTGTACCCAGCCAAAATTGCACAGAATCAAGAATTCACTAAAGCTTTGGTTATTTGTGTTTGATGAAAAGTGTCGAGAGAATTACGTAAAATGACAATTGAGAGGGAGACTCAACATCAAATAAACTGCGAAAGCCATACAGCTATCGTATTTGCACAGTGTTTTTCATTAGTTTGTATCGCACTTATCAAAAATTAATCCCACACAAATATTACACGTCTACATTGAGTTCAACTGAAAAATATCCAGAGTGTCTTGTTTTGGGCTAAAAAGCAAAAAAAAACAAGGAAACAGAGAATATTTTTTAATGAGTTTAATATTTTAATAGAAGACACGCGAAGTACCGAGAATACCGCAAAGCTTTAGCATTCATTAAAAAGCCCACAAGAAGGTTTTTACGATGCAACCCACCAATCATAAAGGTAAAAGCTTTCTCTATGTATATCAGACGTTAAAAGCTGGATAAAGTGAAAAGTTTTAAGCAACGATGTGGAATAGCACGATTAGACTGAAAATATATTATATATATAATTTGATAGGGATACTTGTGTGCGCAATCAACCTCCTATTCTCCCATCACTCACTCACTTTCACCTTAAATGTTATAATATAACCATGAGATATTTGCAAAGTATGACATCAACTGAGAGCAATTAAAATATAAGCGATCATGGAGCTTGAATTATAACGATTATTTCTTAGGAGCTTTCAAAAACACTGCACACATTAACATCATATTCCAGGGTTGAGTTCCTAAAAGCTCTACTAAATTCTCCTCATTTGTAAATCAATTAGTAAAACTCGTTTCATTTTAATACATAATGCTAGCGATAAGCATTAGAAGAACATGTATTGAAAGTGGAGATTTTTAAATATAAACTACCAACTGAAAATGTATCTACAAATTCATTTTAGACCTAAAGTTAGAGAACAAATACAATTTATCAATTTTTTACACTAAAAAAAAACTAATCTGTCAATTTGATTTTGCGAAATAAGAATTTCTAGCGTTTGTTCTACGAGTAGGGTAAATGTACCAAATTTCGGCCAGCTTGCAATTTCGGTCACCTCTATTGTTCCTCAAATTTCCATGAATTTCTAGTTTTTGCATATTCTAGAGATTATGCAAAGCTAAAAAAAATTAAAAAATGTCGCTTCGACGAATGAGATGGTGAAAAAAGACTTCCAAAAATTCCAGAAGGGTAAGGAACTATGAGAATCAAGGTGGTCGAAATATTACTCAAAGCTTTGTCTATATTTTTATGAATTCTAAAATATGCTAACAATAACT
The DNA here is from genome assembly GCF_024763615.1 of Phlebotomus papatasi. Classification (NCBI taxonomy): domain Eukaryota; kingdom Metazoa; phylum Arthropoda; class Insecta; order Diptera; family Psychodidae; genus Phlebotomus; species Phlebotomus papatasi. The sequence goes on from NC_077223.1 coordinate 52,509,238, forward strand.
TTAGGGGAAAAAAGATGATAAACTGTCCAAGGTTCCAAGCTTCATTCCTAAAAAGAAGTAACAAAAAATTCAATTCGTATTAAATATATTACATTTAAAATTTAAGACTTTGGCGCTTGCAAGCAACTATGCCGAAATTTGGCATACTTACCCTTTATAAATAATCTTTAAAATTAAAGAATTTCGTGATACCTCTCATTCGGAATTTAAATTATTAATTTTGAATAAATAGAACTAGAGTTAGAAGAAAGAGGGGAAGGTTTGGGGCATCTGAAGTTTTCTTGAGACTTAATTTTGCTAATATTTAATGAACTATTAGGTGATCTTAACAATTATTTTCAAGCTAATTAAATCAAAACAAATATAGGGAAAACTAAAACTCAATCGAACAGGGATAGCTCCCAACACAGCTACTATTTAATTATATATAAAATTTCAAGGGATGATTTCAAGGGTGAAGTGGTGCACCTTTGAATCAGGGCATTTTTGAAATTGGGTTCTTACTTCTACTTTATAATAGTACCAGGCCATACTATGATATAATTTAGATTCACAATTGAGTGGTGAAACTTATATTGTTTTATGAAGGCTCAATTCCATTTACAAATACGAGAGAAAAAGCCAATTTCAAAGCTGCCCTAATACAAAGGTTCCCCACTTCTCCCTACATTAATTCTTTTCAAATAATATTGATGTCTAAGGATTTACATTATTTTTTAAGAGGTTATGCTAGTATCTATCCCAAATATTTTGTGACAAGAAGAAAAAAAATGTAGACACAATTCTAATTTTCCTGAAAAATTGAATTGTTTTATAAAATCCTCATTTGCTTTAATATGCCATTTATATTCAAAGATATAACATGAGCTATGCCAAATTTTCTTTGTTATAGAAAAATTAAGTTAAATTCGCATCTTTAAAAAGTCTGTGGTGTTGCCCCAATTTCCCCTAGCACGTTTTCCATCTATTATTTTTATTATCATATATTTTTGTATTTTCTGAAGTCATGAATGTGGGAAACCTTCTAGCCATCCCCTATAGCACTTTTAATCTTTATATAGGGGAGATTGGGGCAAAACTTGTCAAAACGCATATTTAATTCTTTCATGAGCACTTGAGAAAACTTAAACGTTTTTAAATTAGCATATTAGGTGAGATTCTTAACAATCTCACCTACTATAATCCTAACAAAATTTCATGTCGTCCGATCGACCTCAAACTTGGCCAAAATGTGTTTCGCCACTTCCTGATCACGAATATATATGTGGCTATTTTACGTTCCCGGCCGGCCGGCTGGCCGGCCGGCCGGCCGGCCGGCCGGCCGCTCTTTGGAGCTTAATAGCTCCTAAACTAAAAGAGATATCGACTTGCGGTTTTCGGCAAAGGTTATATATCGTATGAAAATTGCAACTTGGTGCATTGACCCCCCACCCCCCACCCCTCCTTCCGCCATTTTGAAGACCCCCCTTTTTTTGTTTTCTCAATAGCTCCGCCCCTATGGCATCGAGCGGGCTCAAATTTTAGTATGTTATAGCTGGGCCTTAGAGCTTTCCATCAATACCAAACTTAAGGTCCCCCGACCCCCCTGACCCGAGCTATAAGGGTCCAAAAAAAATTTCTTAAAATGGCCATAACTCCGGTTCTAATTGTCAGAATTTAAAAAGTGAGGGCTTTTTGGAAAGCTCTCGTGAAATGCCACTTCCCCTTCTAACATCGCAAGTTCATAAAACCACCGCTAGGGGCGCTATTATTAAAAAGAAAATTTTTAAATCTTAAAAGTTAAATAACTCAAAAATTCCTTATGCAATCGGGCTGAAATTTTAGTATGTTGTAGCCGTTGATTATACCTATCAAACAAAAAAACCTTAAGTCGATCCATAACCCCTGACCCGAGCTATAAGGGGTCAAAGTTCGAACATTGACCGGCCTCTATCTCCGGTTCTAATTAACATATCGACATAAATTTTACCTTTTTGGTTTCGTCTCGATGAGCACTTTTAGATGGAAGTTCAAAAAGTCACCATAGGTGGCGCTGTGATAGCGTCAAAATTCATCGAAATTCAAAGTCACTTTTCTCAAAAACGGCATTGTGCAAGTTAATGAAATTTTAGTATGTAGTAGTCCAGTCTAGGACGTTTCCAAAATGGTGCGTATGTGCGCTGTGGTTTCAATAGAACCGGAGATATGAGGGGTCAAAGTTCACGAAATTCAAAAAATCATATCTCCGGTTCTATGTGACCGATTTTGATGAATGAGGGCTTAAACGAAAGATCTCTCCAAATGCTACAACTTTCTAGAATATTTGAACTTCGTGGGACCAACACCAGGGGCGCTACAGTCGAAAAACCAATTTCAATATCACATAACCTCAATTATCTCGACTGTCGCTAAACCGATTTTGATGATTACTTCGACATAATTGTAGAGCACATTTGTCTCTACATTTCGTCCATACATCATTTTCCACTCAGACTACGCTATCACTCCGATTTTGCCGTTTAAGTGTGAAAAAATTGATTTTTCCCAAAATAACGCTTTGAAATCACTCAGATGCCAATTTGACTGCCTCTACTCCACCAAGACACTTAAAATAGGGGTTTAAGTGGAAAGTCCCGCAAAATACAACAATTTTTTGATATAGTTGAAGTTCAACAAATGACTACTTGGGGCACTCTGGATGAAAAAACGAGTTAAGAAACAAAAAACCTCGTTTATCTTGGCTTCTGAGTAATCGATGAGTTCAAGTTCTACGGCAAAATTATAGAGAGCATTCTGGTCTACATTTCACCCATATAACACTTTTCTGTCAGTTCATCCAAATCCTTGATATTTTGGTTTAAATACAAAATTTGTATAATTTCACGAATTTTATTCAAGATAACTGAATGGCGTCTCCCAACTTCAGCTCTAAATCGAATTTGCATGCACTCCGAGTTAGCTCACGTTAAGAATCTCACCTACATAAGCCGGTTAGGATTATCTGTCCCTTTTTATAGGAAATTTACTGCTCTACAACATTGCAGAAGACTATTTTCCTCTATCTTTAAAGAAATATGATTTTCGAATCATTTTCAAAAAGTCGATTTTGTGGAGATTCTCAAAATTGCTAAGGCAAATTTTGTCAGTTTTTGGATAATTTGTGACGTTTTACTCTCGCAAACGTTAAAAATACCAAATAGACATATTTTTATAGGAAATTTATTCCTCTACAGCTTTATTGAAGATAATTTTTCTCTATCTTAACGAGAAATGTGCTTAAATTGAGCTAAATCAGTATTGATATTTTCTGTAAGCCAAATATTCCAAAAATAGTTCTCAAATTCATTATTTTTTTTTACATAATCCTTCCTCGACTCCCTTGAAACTTTGTAAGTTTAAGAAGGTTCATGAAGGCTATCTATAATAAAATTTTCAAGACTCAGCCTCTTTTATTTTAGAAAATAGTAAATATTGAAATTCTCGTTTTGACAAATTTTGCCCCAGTCTCCCCTAATACTACAATAAACATGAAATATAAGGTGCACAGAGTACACATCGCATTCAAATGAAATTTTATTTAAAAAAAAGCAGTAGGGGGAGGTGGGGCCACTTTGAGCTCTGGAGCTACATTAATATACAATTTTTTCGCATACTTCTAAAAGAAACTGGGCTATTGTGTAATGTAATTTATATAGACAAAATAATTGTGGATCTAAATAAAATAATTGCAAGATCCCGCTTTCTTCAGAAATATACGAAAAAATCGTATATCAATATAGCCCCACCTCCCCCCCGTATACAACATCGTAACGAAAAAATTACAAAATTTAAATGATTAAAAAAAAGTCCGAACATATTTGTGGTCAGTAAAATATTCAGTTTTAGTCAGTAAAAAACATAAAATTGACCAGAAACGACTTTTTTTAAACCATCTTAATATGTCAAGAATATGCTTTATAAATTTTTAAAATTCCCTTTATCCAAAATATTTCAGTATTTTCATGCACTAAAATGAATTATTTAGCATTTGCAAATTTTATTATCAGAATTATCCAGCAAATGAAATTTTTCATTGCGTATAATTTGTAAGAAAAATATTTGTAAGAGGTTGATAAATATTTCAATGAATAGGAATCGATTTGTTTTCTTCGAATAAGTAATGATTTCTTCAATATTCCTTCTACGGCAGGCTATAACATCCCACTGTCTAATACCATGCATAACTAATTCTGCACCTGTCTCCCCTGCCTCCGATACATCAAAAGAATGAGCTAATTTTCTTTTTAATTTTTTCTAAATTTGTGCTTGAAATAGTCAAACACTGACAGTCTCTATAATTTCACATCTTATGTATAATACTGAGAAAATTTAATTTTAGTGAGGTATAGAATAAAAATTTAAAAAACTATGGTTTAAAACCTTTCAGATAATTGGAATTACAGGATTACAATGATTGCTTGACAATTTATTCAACTGTAAGAACTCTTCCTCACCAAAAAAAGCACTAAAGCGTAATTGAATCATTTCTCTTGTCTTTCACACAATTCAAAGACAGATAGCAATTTGCTGTGGCATTCATCAAGGAGAGATTGTCTCATTGAACACCTATCAATTACATAATTTATGACTCTTCTCGAGAGACGGTGATCCCTTTTATCGCTAATCTTGAAAATCAATCACCAACGGGTAAAACTGAAGATCGAGTCGTTTGCCTAATCGCTAAGTAATTAATTGGTATTTGTACACAACGTATAAAAGTGAATAAATTAGCGTGTCTCGAAATTACAAACTTGCCTGTGTTATTTGATTTATACGACGAAACGAGATTTCCATGTTGTAGAGCATATAATTGGTGTGTAAATGTGTTTTGACACTTTTAAGTAGGGGCGGATGGGGTATTTTCACTCGTGAAATTTTCAATATGCCTTTCTTTCTTGCCATTCTTTGAACTGTTTTACGAAAAGATGATAAGTAAAACTAAAGACTAGTACACTGAGAAAAAAAATAAATGTTAAAACAACTTTTTCCGTCGGATTGAAATTACCCCTTGCGGGATAATCCGAAAAAATCATCCCGATTATACTTTTTAGTCATAGTTGCATGAAATATCCATTCCTACTACCCTTATTTCGCATTCCGTAAAGTCCAAATTATTGCCACATGGTGCGCTAGTAGCGTGTGTCATATTTTTCTTCAGTCAAGCGCTGTCAGTCAGTGAATAAAGTGCAAGTTGCGATGGAGGAGCGTGAAAAAAGTGCTGAAAGGGAAAACCCTGATATTGTAAAGATTGTGGAAGACTGGGGGATCTCCAACAACGGAATTTCCCGTCTTTTAATGTGTGGAATACGCGGACGGGAGCATCTGGAAGCTCTGGATGACGCAACAATAAGCAAAATTTTTTGCGACGACACCTATTTAGGTGATTGCGTGGTTTTTCGAATCAAAATGAGACAATGGAGACTGTGCAATGGGGTAAGTTTTAACGTCAATCATATCTGATAACTTTCTCTTCAATTAACACCTTGAAAATATAATATTAGACGTATTTGCATGTGTTTGAAATAGAAGAAAAGAAAGTCTCGCATCATTTGTATGGCGGTCGCCATTTTGAATTAATCCACTGTGAACAAAATATTGGCCTTATGATGAAAGAGGATAAAACTAACATTTTTCGTCATACCAGATACTCTTTTTAGGGGTAAAAACCTATTTAGCACTATTTAAGATCAATTTTACTTATATTTCGGGGTAAATGTTTGGAAAGAATAAAATAACTGCTCTTTTAAAGTGATATTTACATCTTTTCTAAACTTCCGAATAAAACAATTTTGAAATTATTGATATTTTTTTCAGAGTAATGGTTACTTTTGTGCATAATCTTAAACTATTTTTTTCTCTTTGAAAATGAAACATATTGTTACAATCACAATGCAAGGATTAAATGTTATGTGTTGAATTGTATTATATTTTACTCTCATCTGATTTACTAAACTTCCGTGTCAACTCATTTAATTTTTATTTTCATTCAAATGATTTAGAGTAATTTCTATTTTATATTTTTTAGATTGAAGATTTGGCAAATCCAGAAAATGTTGTGCCACCCCATCAAGTCCCCAATCCAATGCATATTTCTTCCGACTCCAATGCAATGGTCGGAAGCTGTAAAGCCTGCCCCCTTAAATGTGGTTCATTGAAGGACTTATTGAAGTCGAGTCTGAAAGGAGAGGCACTTCTAAATAACTATGTGAAGCATAATATGCTTCGTAACTGTGATCAGAATGATCTCGTAAGCATTATCATTGATAATCATTTGAGATTTGATTTGAAAATATCACCAAAGGAGCTCAAGGGGTACGCAGCAGAAATAAAAAAATTATTTCCATCTGAAAACGAGGTAAGCTTTACACTGTTTATTAAAAAAAAAAGAAATATAATTATTAGTTTTTTAAACTGAATTCTCATAAACTTCTCACAGGAAATTTATTACGTTCCACGCCCCCCCAAGACTAAGCAGAATCCAAAAGGAAAATTGTTCAACAAATTTAAGAACAATTTGAGGAAATATAAGCAAGCTGTGCAAAATAAGGATGCAGTTGAAGATAGGGAGGAAGATGATAATACCGACAATGGAGAAGCAGCACGAGATATCTCAGGTAAAACCACTAATCAATCACAATTTGTAAACCAGGAGTAGTACCCCCGTTTTATCATCTGTTTCGTCTTCATAGATCTTCTTATGGAAAATGTTGAATGGTTGAAAAGCCACTGCGATCCTTGGGATGAGGTGATTTCCAAGTGGAAAGCAACTTCAGTTTGGAGAGTGGAAAGTATCAAAAAAGATTCTGAGTCATCTCTAGCATTTATACTGGATGCATGGCCAGGCTTCAAAGATCCTCGAGGGTTTGACTTGGTAAGTAAAATTCTTTAACAGTAAAGTGTCAATGTGTTGATATAATATAAATATTTTTTAAACTTTGTTTAAATTACGGAAACAAACTACTGTTCTATTCAGGTGGATATTGATTTTGAGACCATGTTCCCTCAAGTTGAAGAATCTCCCTCTGAGAAATTTGCGCAACTTAAAAAGAAGCTGATACCGCTTTTTGGAATGGAAATCAAAGATAAATACAGTAAAGGACTTCTTAAAAAACTTGGCGATTCAAGCACAAACGAAGGTATACATGATTTTTTAACTATTTCCATTCGTCATGTAATACCACAATTTTTATCAAAATTAATTTCCAACTTTAATTTTTAATTCTTGAGAGAAAAATATAATGTTTTTTTTAATGTTTTATAATCAGAGATTTTCATTTTATTTTTTTTTTGTTGTCGATTTTCATAACTTTATTTGATTTTATAGACTCGCAAGGATGCATTACGAGTTTGCTTATCAACGCTCTAATCCTTCCTGATCGTGAGTGCGGAAACAAGAAGCCCACAATTGCAGATGCCCAACGTCAGATGGTTTTCCGAGTGAATTCCAGAAAAGAATTGGAGGAACTTATAACTCAGCAGAACAACGATTTGAAAATCATTGCTGTCGGTCAGGATCTCACAGCCATCACTGAAGTGTATGTCAATTGCGGACCAATTTTTTACAAGATGTCATCATACTCAAGAGCCATGGAACTCCTTATAAAGCTGAGTCTTCTACTTCATATTGACTATCCCAGAAAATGCAGATATGCTTGGAAAGTTCTAGAAGGGTTTTGTTTTAGTCATGCTACCGAAAGGGTGTATGACCCAAAAGTACAAAATTTGCTCAATAAGCTCAGTTAAATTGAAACAAGATGCATCTTGAATATTTCATCTGCAAGATTCAATTGAAGGAAGAAAATCAGCTTTTTATTCATTTAAGAAAAAATCACAAGACACCAACTGATTATGACTATAAGTGTATGGACCGAAATTGCAATCAAGTCTTCCAAAACTATTTCAGGTATCGTACCCATATTAAAAATCACAATAAGTGCTCAGTATCTGGCAAAATTCGAACTGAAGACTTAACCGTTGAAAAGACATACACTAACATACCAAACCAGTCCAATTTAATATGAGATTCAAACCCTCATTATGCAAAACAAATCGATGAATTAAACCAAATTAGATCTTCAGAATTCAGTACAAAAAACGATCTATTAAACTCGTCTGTATCATCACCATCATGTTCTTATATGTCTTGTATAAAAAACCAATTAATTTTATTTTAAATAATGAAATATCCGAAGAAGACGTACGAAATGACAAAATAGATCTGACCAAATTCCAAGGATGTGTTCATGATATCGATTTTCAGTTAAAAAAATTTTTCGAATGTAGGAACAACTTAGAAATTACATTTCAAAACATTAAAAAGTTAAAAGAAGAAGACACTCATAATCATTTTCTTAATTTCTACTGTTGGAAAAGGAAAAATGGAACGATTTAGAGATAAAATAGTTTTTTCCAATATTTTAAAAATTTTTCATATTACATAAATGAATATATTTCACATTACAGTAAGTTGTTCAGCTGGAAATTATTTTGGAAAATGATACTTTTTATCTTATTATCCGTTCAGTAAAAATTTCATTCGTCCAAAAATATCAATCATACAAATATCTAAAAGATGAAATTGAATACAGAGTTATAAATCCAGAAAATACTAGTTATTCCGTAGAAGGGATTAAAATCAATGAAAATATATATATTCGATTATTCAACTAAGAAACACGAAATAAATGAAAATGAATTTTCCTGAAAAATGTTGATGTTAAATGAAAAGTTGTGATATTAAAAAAATGAAATGTGATATGAACTTGTGTATTCATCAAAGTTTTTGAAAAAAGAAATAATAAAATACTATAAAACATGTGAAAATGATTTTTTCAATGATGTAGTAATGTTATTTTTACCTTTCAAATCAAAATTCAGGTTTATCCGAAAACCCTAAAAAATGCTGATTCTACCCCAAATATCAAAATTCAGATTTATCCGAAAAACCGAAAAAATGTTAATTTTACCCCTAAAATATCAAAATAAAAATTTATCCGAAAATCCGAAAAAAAGTTGTCACTACCCTGAAATATGAGTTATTTTAACATTATAATCATATTACCCCGAAATAGAAGTAATATTAATCCGAAAAAAATGTTAAGTCAAATTCACCCCTAAGAAATGTTACTGATATGATGAAAAAATGTTAAAATTACACTCTTTTTTTTCTCAGTGTAGGGTTATAGTCGGATTAAGGGTATAGGACCTGGAAGCGAAATTATAAGAACCATTTTAGAATTTATTCAAATACGCTACACTGACATCAATCTAAAACTATTGCAATATTATTCATGACTGCAATGGTTTTGAAATTTATGAAAATGAAAAATCATAAAACATTTCATTTAACCCTCTATCAGATAAGACCGTATCAAGTCGGTCATCACAAAAACCTATTTACTGCGATTACAAAGTTTCTATTAATTTAATATTGCTTTTGTTCCTTCAGTTATAATTATACTGACATTTCTTCTGAAAATAAATATAAAAAAGGCAGAAAATGTAAATTTAAATGCAGTAAAAGTGCGTTTTCTATGCGTGACATTGACACGTGATAACTATTATAGGGTTAATGCACGTACACTGAGTGAGAGAAATCCGAAAAAGTTAAAATAACATTCCCGAAATGTTAATTTTACCTTGCATTATTGATCCGAAATCGGTGTAAACATTACGTTTTTTTGTTGTATTAGGGGTTAAAGTTACCCTTTTTCATATTAATTTCACCCTTAAAAAGGTGTAAAATTAACATTAAAAATTGTTGATATATTTTTACACCTAAAGAGTGTTAAAATTATGAGGAAAAAAAGTTAATCGCACCCTCTTTTTTTCTCAGTGTACGAATGTCGCTGTTATTGAATGAAAATTTTATATTCAAAATTTTTCTTTTATATTTTCAACTCTTAAAATAAAGAAAAAAATACTACAAATACTCTGATAAAAGCCGCTCTTATTATATATAGCATAAAAATATGGCATTAATACATTGTTGTATTTCGATAAGATTAAATAAATAATATGTTGATATATTTTTACACCTAAAAAGTGTTAAAGTTCTGAGGAAAAAAAAGTTAATCGCACCCCCTTTTTTTTCTCAGTGTAGGGCATGTAGTTTTATAAAATCAATAACAAAATTTAAACGAAAAGTGTTACGGCGTTATTGAGTATGCACCGAGAAAAATTTGGATGGCATTTTCTACAAATCGTGTCTTTAAATTCTACTGTGTCAAAAGAATCTACTATCTTGAAATTTTAAAATTTACTATCCTACACTGAGAGAAATCCGGAAGAGTTAAAATAACATTCCGGAAATGTTATTTATACCCTGAAATATTGATCCAAAATCGGTGTAGATATTACGCTTCTTAGGTGTATTAGGGGTTAAATTTACCCTTTTTCATGTAAATTTTACCATTAAAAAGGTGCATAATTAACATTAAAAAATGTTGATATATTTTTACACCTAAAAAGTGTTAAAGTTCTGAGGAAAAAAAGTTAATCGCACCCTCTTTTTTCTCAGTGTATGTATAGTAAATTCTAATAGGCGGATGGCAAAATTTACTTACCTTCAGATTTTACCTAGATATCTAGATAGTAAATTTTACTAGCCATATATTAGATGTTAGAATTTAACTGGAAGACAGTCAAATTTAAAGGAAGATAGTAATTTGAATTGAAATTACCATCAAAGCCAGTAAAATTTACCATCCTCATCTCGGAATATCTTAGGTGACGATTTAACGGTTCCCGAATATGTTGGGAATCCGTGGCTCAATCGGAAGGTGCTCGACCGTCATCACAAAAGTTCTGTCTTCAAATCTTAGCGTGGTCGCAAATATTGGGAAAAGATTTCCACGCACCAAAATGGCTTGAAAAACAGAGAATATCAACCATTTAATTAATTAAAATAATTATTTAATTAATTAGAATTAATTAAAATAGGAAAAAGTAAATTTTTACAAGATTTTTCATTCTAATATCCGGCTAGTAAAATCTACCATCCGAATATTAGAATTTACTATATAGTAAATAAAGGCGAGAATGTATATTCTACAATTTTTAACAGTCCAATCTAATATCGCGTTTGCTTGCTCGGTGACTTTTTTACTATCCGGCTATTAAAATTTTGCATGAAGGATGGTAAATTTTACCATCCAAGTTTTCTCAGTTTATCGTAAAAATGAAGCTTATGTAGTACCTTTTTAGTAAAATGAGAGTTTTAGCTCATCTCCTTTGCAAAGATAAGACAAAAAGTAAAAAAAAAAATTGAAACAGATCCACTATTCTGTATATCGTCGTTTGCATCAATATATCGTCTCCCAATTTATTTTGTATCTATATATGCAGGGTACAGTAATTGTCGATGCACACGGCGCTATTCTTCTCGATACTTTTTTTCTCATTTGAAATTCAGTCGTTAGAAGTTTTTTATACACTACCGGAGGCTGGCTTCCTCTAGAGAAAAAAATGTAATGCTTATATTGTGAATTCTGACTATTTTGTTCTATTTTTTTGTAGACTTTTTTCCTCCATCTTAAAAAGTTACTTTTTGTTCTTTACTTCAGCCCCAAGCACATTTTATTCTGTGATGTCGTATTGACATTTCTGTTGACACTCTTTAACTTTCATACTGATAAAATAACAAGATTCAGATTGGGAAAAGGAATGAATCTCTTATCTGTTTGTTTTTTTTTTTCTTTGCGTCCCTTTTCTTTTTGTTACTTATGGTTCTTCTCTAGAGGCAACCCTCATATTTTCGCCACTCCAGCATAGGTAGACATCAAAGAAATTGTGAATTATCGCACGGAGAGCTTTCACTGGTGACAGCCCAACTGCTACGTCATTCGAATACAATTTGAAGCAGTTTAATGAAAAATTCCCCCAACCACCTAAGAAATGTTTCGAGTTGAAAATGACTCCAAATATGATGGGTATTTTCCAAGTAAATAAATGATCAAAGCCAAGGACACAAAAGTTCTCCTGGTAGATGGGGAAATTTCGTACCCTAAAGGGAGTTTGAGCATTTTCTGAGAAAACACCAATATTCCCCATGTATTCAAATTTTCCAGATGAGCAACAATTTTCATGTTGTTCAGATGAAAAAGCTCATTTTTCTCTTTCCTAAACTTTTCCTTGCTTCGTTGAATGAAATTTTCGCACCGTTGCTCTTCGAAAACCCATTTATTTCCGCTCACACAACGTTTCAATTAGCATTTAAGGTATTTTTTGAGAATGAGAGGATGATTTTTGCTATATTTTAACCTATATTTAGCTTAAAAGTTTAAATAGTTGTCCTAACTATTTAAATTGGGGATGAAATAAAGTTAAATAGAAGCTTATTAAAACTATACTCGTTTGTCGACTTAAAACTCAACACATAATTAGTATAATTACATTAAATAAGACTTTAAAGAGAGAATTTATTTAAAAAAAAACATTTTGGAACGTAGAACTGCTTATTGTAGGTAAGATTCTATTTCTAGACCTAAACCATCGCAGAGTGTTTGATAACTCAATTTGGAGTGAATTTTGTGTCATATAATCCATGTAATACAGAATTTTTCTGGCGAGTATCAAAATAAATGCAAATTTGGCATTAAAATCAAAATATTTAAAATTTTAAATGGACGGAATGGTCAGGTAAAAAAATATCATGATGAAAATATATGCCTAAATTTTCTGTATTTTTTTCAAATCAATTAAGGATTATGAGTTGTAAATAACAGTTTATTGGAAAACGCACGTGCCATGTGAAAAGCAATAAATTTCCGTATGTAGCTGATGATAGGTAGGTAAACTCCTGATTGAGCTATTCACTCATGTTGGAGTTTTTGGCAGTATTTGACGACTTTGTTGTAGAAAAAAAATACGTTGAAAGTGTGTCGAAAGGAGTTCATTAGCATAAAGACCGCGTAATTCTCTTATTGAAAGTAAGGGGGCCTACTTCTTACCCAAATAACCTAATCATCCTCCATGGGAGATTTGCGTGTGAATTTCATCGGTTAATGAAATTTTATTTACACTCCACAAGTGGAGCCGCCTGGTTTTCCTCCTCGCTCGAACCTCTTGCTTTCTCGGATTTTCCTAATAAATGTTTTTATGAGCGGAAGTTGTCGTAATTTGGGGGGAGGAGTGAGAGAGATCCGGAGGGAAAAGTTGAAATACGCAGATAAACCACAAAACCACATTATAAATGAAACAATTAAGTTTGTATGTGCGGCAAAATTCCTTACATTACCTATTTGAAGAGAAAAGTTCAAAAACAGAAATTTTTTGATAAATTGTTGTTCATCAAAAATTATACAAATGCTTTTGAAAATATTCCTTTTGTTTTTAATTAATATTTAAAGTTATAAAGAGGTAATTCTAAAGTTTTCTTTATAAACATCATTATCATTAGGCCTTTTTGTAGAAAAAGAATCACAAGGACTAATTACAAAGAATCCAAAAGATGTTTATTGCTCTTTGGGGCTAAAAATGTGATTTCGTACCTGGAGTAACCTTTTAAAGATCTGTAGGGAGAAGTGGGGCACTTTTAAATTGGGCCTGCTTTTAAATTGGGCCAGCTTTTAAATTGCTCTTGTTTTCCTATTTTTGAACGGCATTGAGTCTTACCATGATCTAATTTAACTTCGGAATTGATTTGCTGAGCTATTGTATCATAATAAGGTCCATTTTAATTTTAAAATATAGGAGAAAAATCCCATTTCAAAGCCACCCCGATTCAAAGTTGCCCCACTTGTCTGTATAAACCGGTGTCCAAAAATTAAGAAAAAATTTTCTCTACAGAAAGTTATTTTGTCCTCCAATTAGTCAGAAAACATCTAGAATGGTTCTTGCTTTTGGAACACATGCGTTCCACTGGTTCTTAAAGGAAATGTAGCCTTACTCACTATAAAAATTTTAACTTCGGATTTGTGAATGTAAGACCTTCCCGATGCAAAGATCTTAATACCGAATTTGGACAATTTTCACACGTAATAAAAGCGTAGGGGAGACTGGGGCAAAAAGTCACAAATCGCAAATATCAAAATTCAATATCTTCCAAAATAAAAAAGACAACGCAACGGTTTAACATTTTTTCCATAGATAACCTCCATAGACCTTCTTCAATGTCGTAATTTTCTTAGAATTCGAACAAGAAATTTAGAAAATAAAAAAAAATATTGAAATTTTTAGCCCTATTTTTGAAATATTTTCCTTACAGCAAATATCAATTTTTACCTATTTATTTGCCAAAATTGATGCACTGGTGAATATTTACCAAATGATTTGGATTCATTGAACACGAAGCCGATATCCGTTTTAGCATTTTCCAAAGATTCTTTTTTCCAAAATTCCTTTTATTGAAAATGATCAATTGTGGTAAAAAGTAATATAAGGTGTGGGGCAAAAGTAACAAAAACCAAAGCAATTTCTAATCTTTCATGGCAAAAAGAAACGTCACTGCCACGTGTTTCAGCTTGTTGTTGTAGATAAGATCGAAAAAATTAAACAATACACACAGATCAATCTATATGCTGGAGGGTACAATGGTAAAAATAAAAGGATCAAATTAATCCAAATTTGATCCTTTTGCAAAGGATGGATAAAATTAACATGTTCTATTTGATAAATGTGCATTTAAAGTTTGATATTTGATCCATTCTTTGCAAAAGGATCAAATTTAGATCAATTTAATCCTTGTATTTTTACCAGTGTAGACCGTGTAGAGCATATTATAGCAAATCTAAGTAAATTGAATAAATAACATCACTGGCTGAGTTGAGGAACCGACCGACTACAGGACATTTACCTTATTTCCTTATAAAATAGAGGGAAATAACTTTCACAAAGTTGTAGAGGGGTAAATTTTCTATAAAACTGCGCTAATTAACCCATTCAGTCAATGTACCAGAAATACTTGAGATAGAATGTTCATATTTTGGGATTAGTTTCCTACAAATTAATAGATGAATTTTTTGAAAAGAAAAAAAATTTTATCTCATATGGGGGCGCGGGGAGCCCCTGTCAAACACACGTCTTAACGGTCACTGACTTTAAATTCTGTGCCTTAATTCATTACAAACTATTGATTTAGGTAGAGTAACTATTTAATAAAACAAATTAGCAACTAGAATTCAAATCAGGAAAGAGGATGAAGGCCAATTTTAACAAATTCGACGGGATGTCGAATTTTCCGTCCGCCATTTTGAGCAAAAATTTTGCATGACCTTCCGCGAAGCAAGAAAACAATTATAAAATGTATTTTCATCTCTGTCGGATTATTTTTCCCAAGTAATTGAAGAACTAAAGTTACTAAAAATCCATTCCCGATAGCAATTCGGATAAAAGTTGCCCATGAATAAATCATCTAAAATCACTCAATTTGCGTATGATGTTTAATACCATGGTAAGGAATGGGTTAAGAAATTCTGGGGTGCTCGGGTAGCTTGTAAAAAAAAATTAGTTTTGTGACTTTTTGCCCTAGTTTCCCCTAATATAATACACTGCCTTTCCCCAACAACTCCGAGCGGCAGAAGTATCCAAATTGCAAGGAAGCACTTTTAAGCGATCTGCAATGGACTTAACAGGTTCTTCCACTACAGGATATAATATTGTAAAAATGGTTATACCTTCGAATTACTAATATGTCTCGATACGATTATTAATACCATAAAAAGCTTCATTAAATTTTCACAATTTCAACAGAGACACTAAGTCATATCAAAAAAAAATTAAAATGTATTAAAAATTTCAAATTTCCTAAATAATATTGTGAAGAAAGAATACGTTTTTCCTCAATTTTCTGACAAATTCCTTTTGTATGGCTCACTGAGAAAATGAGTAAGTTTGACAAGGAGTTTACAACCTCCTCCAAGCGTGAAATATTGTCACAATCGCGTGCTTGAAACTCGGCCAAGAAGTGATTCTTTCACATTATTGCTTACACATTACTTTTTATTAATAATTATTGGGTTGAGGCCAGAGACTTTGGCTCATTTGTCACACCACCCCTTGTCCGGATAATTCGCCGATGTGAAATCAAATCCGGCCATTCTCCTTCGGCTTTATGAAGGCATCAATGAAATTTATTTCCAGACAGCTGTCTTGCTATATATCTTGTGGCTCATGCCTCAATCATCCGTTAATTTTATTATTTACAAAGAAATTTTTCACACAATTGCCCAATGTTGATAGTGTAAAAAAATAATTCTTTCTTCTTTTAGTAAAAACGGGTCTATACAAAGTTCTTTCTTTCTCTCTCGGGAAAAGTCCCCCTAGCGAAAAATCTTCTTCATGAATTCTTCAGTAAATTTCATGAAGTTTTCATTTCATGAGACATTTTAGAAAGTATTCTCAACAAGATGATAAATAATATTCCAGTATCCATTCTGAAACTTTTTCGTTAAACTTAAGAGATACCATTCGTGATGAAATAATCTTTTGTCTCTTGACAAACTTTTTCCAAGAATCTTCAGTTAGTTCTAACTTTTAAATTGAATCAGAGATGGATGGACGTAAGCGAACTATCATCATTTAATGCAATTCTCCTGCAAAATATCCCGATTTTTTTTTATTACTTAAACCTTTCAGCAATCTTCATAACTTTGAGTGTGTCACTGTTGGAAAAGTTATCAACTTTCCATGCAATAATCATCAACGGGATAGAGGAAATATGAAAAATACAACAAATAGAATTATATACATTTTTGCGGTGAGCAAAGTCGTAAAAAAATTGTTCAATCTCACAAAAATCATCTTACGAATATTGCTGTTATTGCATGAAAATTTTATATTCAGAATTTTTCTTTTATATTTTCAACTCTTAATATAAAGAAAAAATACTACAAATACTGTGATAAAAGCCGCTCTTATTATATAAAGCATAAAAAATATGGCATTAATCCATTGTAATATTTCGATAAGATTAAATAAATAAGTAGTTTTGAAACCACGTTTATAAAACGAAAGTTACTATGCGTCGGGGATTTTACTGTAGTAGGATTATTTAAGCTCAGTACGACTAAATTTAGAAAACTCTTTTAAGCCAATGGTACTGATCACTGATCAGTTTGGTTGAAATGATGTGCGCTCGATGGATTATTCCTAAGGTATATACGACTCAGCTCATCAGTTGACCTTAAGATAAATCGTGAAAGTATGAAAAAGCTCGATTCGTGGCTTTCCGCAAATGGTTAAAGGAAGCTTTATTCTGGAAGAGTAGCAAAGAAGTTCTCTCCACCATGATCCAGTGCAAGAGTGTATAGCATTACTCGTGCTATACCCATCGCACAATAATTTTTATTTGTAAACATGTTTTCAAAATTACCTATGAGAGTAAGCGAGACAACTAGAGCTAGATCTCACTCACTCTCATTAAAATGACAAAAACATGTTTACAAATACAAGTTATTGTGCGTTGGGCATTATACCCAACGCATAATAACTTTTGTTTTGTAAGCATGTTTTTAACATTTTAGTGCGAGCGAGTGAGATCTAAATCTAGTCATCTCGCTCACTCTTATAGGCAGTTCCGAAAACATGTTTACAAAACAAATGTTATTGTGCGTTGGCATTGTGTCCAACGCACAATAACTTTTGTTTTGTAAACATGTTTTCAAAATTGTCTCTGAGAGTGAGCGAGACAACTAGATCTGTTTCATTCACTCTCATAGAAATGTCAAAAACATGTTAACAAAACTAAAGTTATTGTGCGTTTGGTATTAGGCATAATACATAATTTTGCAAAAAAAAGGTACAAAACACAAGGTATATGTGCGTATCCCACTAAACTTACTAACTTAATATGTATTTTCTTTATTTTTTTTCATTTAACTATGATACTAATTTGAAATTGGTGCCAAACTTCATTAGTCTCGTTTAATTTTATAAATACCCACTACTGCCTTTCTCTCACCACCCACTCTTCGAGACTCGTGTCCATTTAAGTGGCATCGTGTGACCACTAAAATAGAGATGAGAATGGATTAAACTGAGAATTAGGCCTCTTCTCAAGTTAATTTTTATTGAGCAAATTCAACTGTAAAATATATTTAAAATAAATTATGACATTTTATTGAGTAAATTTTCTGTCTAGAAGCTTTCACTTTTCTTTATGATATATTTAATTAAAAATATCATAAAGTAAATATAATAATTTTTTGAGCTATTCTAATTGATACATTTTCACGTGGATAATATTTCTATTTAAAACTAGAAAAAGATGGAAAAGCTCATCATTTGTATTAATAATTACTATTATTTTCAATAAATAATAAGGTAATTTTTAGAAAATGCTATTGATAAAGATAAAAAGAAATTTATTCCATGTTCTTGACTTTGTATTGGAAAAAATACCCTCGTTTAACGTTTTTAAACAGTCTTTTAGTGATTGTTTAGTCCTCACACACATGTGCTACTTGGAAAGAGTGTCTATTGAATTTTGTGTTAAAGTTACTCTGAGTGAAAAATAAATTGGGCCACAATAGAATTGAGAGCAATCTCGGTGGAAAATGAAGAAAGAAATCTCCGTATAGAAGGAGGTGCGAGTTCAATAATCAAATCCGATCCCCTTTTTTGCCATTTGATGTTCTTTTTAGCGCTAAGTCTAAAAGAAGAAAAGTACAAGGGGATATGAGAAAATCCTTTTAACCCTTTACAGCTTTTCCACTATTCTTCTCTTGATACCCTACGAATTATGTGCCTCAGACATTGGCTTAGCTTTTGGTGTTCTCACCGGGATATTTTGGCTATATATAGGGAAGGCGAAGAGCTCGGAAGGAATTTCTCTAATAGAATTACAAAACGATCCCTTAATATAAATTGGCAACAATATTTAAGAGAACTTTTTCTTTGTTTAGCTTGACTTTTTGTCCAACGAAACCATACACGAAGACTTAATCTGTATTGGCAAAGAGCCTCCCATTCCTACACTAAAAGAGCAGAAAAAGAGGAAAATCCAACCGTGGAAAATGCGAATCAGGAAAAGTACGGAGTTCAATTCATTGTTCCCGCCTTTCAATCTACGCACTGTCTTTTGTGCCGATTTCGTGTATGTGGCAAAAGGAAAAATGGTTGAGGAAAATGGGAAGGAGGATCGGGTCTGGCCGATGGAAAATCCTTTTATGCCAGTTTTTCCTTTCGTGCACCTTCTATCGAGTAAGGGGGAACCTTCTTAGGGTGAATGGTGAATTTCCCCTACTGCTATAGTATTTCTTTGGAACTTCAATCACCGAAGGAAAACTCATTCAAGTCAGAAGATGATCCCTCGTCGAATTTCAATCCTTGCTAGAATCAAAATATCTTCTCTATTTCTTTTTACTTGACACATGAAGTCAGAAAGCTCCTCTGACGTAAACCTCCGTTCAATGACTTCGTTTTCACTGTCACATTTATAAGAAGAAAAGAACTACGATATATCTTTATAAAAGAAGTATTGCAAAAAAATGTTTTTAGATAGTAAATGGGTATATCTTCTAATATTTACAGGTACAGGGAGGTGGGGTTACATTAATAAATGATATTTTTGCATATTTCCAAAGGAAGTTTGGTCTTATCAACATTTAATTAAGATTCACGGATTGTTTTGTCTATATCTAAATTATATCACGTTAAATCTTAGTTTATTTTTAAAATATGCAAAAAATCGTATATCAATGTAACCCCACAGCTCAAAGTAGCCTCACTTCCCCCTCTTTAATTAAGAAATTATGAAAGCTTACTTACACTGAGAAAAAAAAGAGAGTGCGATTAACTTTTTTCCCTTGTAACTTTAACACTTTTTAGATGTAAAAATATATCAACATTTTTTAATGTTAATTTTACGCCTTTTAAGGGTAAAATCAACATGAAAGAAGGGTAACTTTAACCCATAATACACCTAAAAAGCATAATATTTACACCGATCTCGGATAAATAATGCAGGGCAAAATTAACATTTCCGGAATGTTATTTTAACTTTTTCGGATATCTGTCAGTGTATAAGCTTACTTCCTGTTGACAAAAAACAAATTTTGAAACAATTAAATTTGACAAATAAATATTTCGACAGTCTACAAAAAAAAAAATCACGAAAATAGAAAATAGTGTATCATACAGTTTAAAATTTCTTCGTAGAAGAAAAACAAAGTATTATTGAAAAAATACTACAAATTTTCTGAATGTTTCATAGCAAGAAAATCAGACCAATAAATATCCCACGAGACAGAATCCGTTCAAGACTTTTAAATATTTTCCACGTGAATCTTACAATTTTGCAATCAACAAACACATTTTTGGGAGCAAGTGTGAATAATGTTTATGAGTTTCCGGTGAATAAATCCCCAAGATTTTTTTTTGATCTTCCACAATTGAATTCAGCTGAAAATTTGCACCCGGAATTCTCGATGGAAACAATTTATTGCAATTGGCTCCGATGATTTTCAGCTGCAGCTTCCTGAGAGCTAAAAAAAAAGTAAGATGATGATGTAAATATTGGATGAAGTGTTGTGGCAAAAGAGGAGTGAAAAGGTGGAAAACACTTGTGAATGTTCTATTGAGCTTTCTTCCATACACCCTTACAACCATTTTCGACACTTTGATAGATGATGTGTGTGTCCAAATAGCCTGAGCCACTTACATTGCCGCCGCCGGTTGTTCTCGCGCCTCTTAAAATACCACGAGGAGGTATGAGAGCGTAACTATGCAATAAATTAAATAAATAATTACAAACATGAAAAATGCGTGGAAATTAGCCAAAACTTTTCAACTGGTGGTGGAAGAAAAAGACAGCAGGAAGGAAAAATGTTTGGAAATAGATTTTTCACAGTAATACCGAACACATACAGAACCCACAGCTTCTTTCAACTGAAAAACCATTGTTTTCTACTTCGACGAAGACGCGGAGATTACCGTGAGTGAGTAAGGGGGCTAACAAATAACTATCTCTGTGTGCCAATAATAAATGTTTTAATAAGAAATAATTGTATTCTAAAAGTCGCAAATGAAAATCATTGAAACTTCTTCAAATCCAAATTCTAGAACAAATTTCTTTAGAAAATATTTAAATAAAAAAGGCCTTGTTTTACTATTTACGTATATAATGCCCAGCGCACAATAACTTTTGTTTGTAAACATGTTTTCAAAATTTCATATGAGAAAGAGCGAGATGACTAGATCTAGATCTCACTCACTCTCATTGAAATGTCAAAAACTTGTTTACTAAACAAAAGTTATTGTGCGTTGGGCATAAGAGGTTAAAGCTATTTTAGAAAATAGTTTTGTTTGATTAGGATGTTAAATTACTTTCAAATTAATTTCGAAAGCAATTTCAAATTAAAATACATTCGAAACATCTTGCTTATCTTTTTAATTTCTAATAGTTAATAGTGCAGCGTGCAGTATTGTTAAAACTTACTGCTTCAATCAGAAATATGTTGACCATTTACAGAAACTTTCACAATGAATTGTATCTTATTTAGTTTTTTTGTCGTAACTTAAGGACTCACACATTGAGAGCAATTTTCGTCAAAAATTGCGTTTTTTGACAGAATTTTGAGATTTTACCAACATCTGTGCAGGAAATTTCCTTCAAAAAGCGATTTTTAACGAAAATTGATCCCAATGTGTTGAAGAAATTAGCTTCAAAATTATAAATAATTGCGATATTGTTCTTTCCTATATGAAATTATGGTTTTAACTTCCTAAACAAACATCAATCACGGATATGATCATTTCAAGTAATCCATTTTTACTGCCATATTTTACAAAAAAAAAAACGCCACACCTTATATTAGGGTGGTGTCACCATTTCTCGCCAGTGACCCACTTCTCGCCACCTACAGTTAAATCGAAGAAAAATCATATAATACAGGACATCTAGGGAACGTGGTATTGTCAAATTTTTCTTGACGCCTAAAATTTTAAAAATTTCGTAATTCAAAAACAAAAATAAGAATTTACTTCCTAACTTAGATGGCTGCAACGACCCTTTAAGGAGCCGGATCTATCGCCGCACTAACCTCCTCCAGTCCTGGCGACTCTCCTTCAGCTCGCTCCAGAAACGTGTAATAGGTCGCTGTCGAAAAGTCCATCCTATCGGAGGCTCCTTGCGGGTTTTCGTAACAATCTTGCTTTCACGGAGAAGGGTTGCTAGCCCTCGCCCAACCCTCTCAAAAAGGACCAGATCCCTTGTTCGTTAGCCTTAGGTTTTGGACTTCCCATTGGGGTTGGTTACCCAATCTTTTACCACTCACCTGAGTGTACCGAGGCCTACCAGGCATCTAGCCCGCTTGGAGGTGAATATAGAAATTGAGGGGAAGAGGCTATGTGTCATTTAGACCCAATTTATGAGAATTTGGATTACTATAATTACTGCTTTTTCAGTTCAACTTTCATGAAGAGGGCGTGGTCAATTGTTGAAAGCTCTGCCCTCTAAGCCAGTCTCTTTATATTTATTTTAATGTACTGGGGTATTTCTTCCATTTTGTACATTGTTCGTTTTAGAAATTTGTTATTCAGTATAGAATATTTCGTAAAAATTGTCCTTTCTGATGCTTCAATCATTTGCACCGTGCGGGACTCGAAATTACAACTGTGCCAGTAGAGTCGGGGGCACATCGCCCAAGAGCTGAACACTCTTACCATTTGCACCAGGAACGCCCCTCCCCATTTCCGTAAAAAAATAGAAGAGGAAGTTAATTCAGTAGTGTCATCTTAATATTTTGTCAATGATAAATAAAATACTTAACTTTAAGTATTGTCACTCATTGGGTCAAGTGGTAGAGCACTTGCTCTATGATGCAAATGCCCCGGGTTCGAATTCTTTTTAGGTTACCCAGGAATTTTTCTGGCGTTAAAGGTGTTCGGATTGCATCCAGTGAGCTTCACTGTAGGGGAAGTGCTCATAATTTTGGACAGTCTGCTTATAAGCATCGAAGTTCCAAGTTTGAAGTGCGATATTTTCTATACTAATTGACATTTCTTGTTTCTCTCTTTTCAGAAGGGTTGTTTAGAAACTTAGCAAGCTATTTATCGTCTTATTTTTATTAAAATTAGTTTTAATACGTTTAAAAATGAATTGATAAGTAGAGGTGACCTTGGCTCTTATTTTGGACAACTTGTTTATTAATTTGTCCAACTTCACTGTAAATTTGGACAGCTAATCCGCCTCAACAGGATGCCCAGTGTTCTTCATTTCATGAACCAATCTTACCAAGTCATCCTCCTGTTCATGTAAGGGAAACGTAGAATGTCACAAGAAGCCCGGAAACTTTCCATATCATTCATTAAAGTGAGTTGACTTCGGTGGTCCAAGTACGTGCGGATTCGCTCATTCCCTGACCTTTCCGGGAGCCTTTCAAGGCATTTCTCGCTACATCTCTTTCGTAGAGATGATGCTCCTTTGTTTCTCCAGGCATTTGTCCAACCTAGTCATCACAAAAGCTAAAACTTCACGAAATTTCGTGAGAAAAACACCTGTCCAAAATAAGAATCATCACCTCACTGGTGAATGTCTTAAAAAATTTCCCATTTTTCACACGAAAAATATAATTCACAAGGCAAATCTCAATTCAGGTCAAATGTACAAATCATCAGTAACGTGAATCAACACAATATTCAATGAATATTCAATAATATCACTCAAAAACAGCGAACAAACTTTGTAAAACAAACTAAATAAGACTGAAGTAAGCCACGAAGTTCTGTCATATTTCTCGTAAGCAATTGCTCACACTGAATTTTCAACAAAGCAATTTCAACTCAAATCATATTCAAATTTTAACGTATTTAGTGTTAAAATCTTCCAAAAAGAACAAATATTTAGATAGAATTCATTATTCATCAAATATTGGAATAAAAATCCATCATTTTAATCAATTTATTTTTAGTGTCCAATGTTATCCTCAAAGTGTCCAAAATAAGAAACTGGACAAAATTATGAGCATTTCCCCTACTTGATTCCACGGACATGGGACTAACAATCTCATTCCGTACAAGAAAAAAATAATGATGCATGTCTAGAAATCCCCTCGTTTGAAGGCCTTGTTCCTTCATGGAATGTTGTGCCAGCATTATTATTATTATTATTATTATTATTATTATTATTATTATTATTATTATTATTATTATTAACTTTAAGTATTCAGATATTCTGACTGTAACGTGGCCTGATCAAATTCATGAATGATATATTATGTAAGGAAATTATCACTGCTTCGTCAAGTAAATAATGACGAGAGTTTACCCTTCATTATAAATGAAGAATAAACTATTAAATCATCTCTTACTAAGTATGCTCTCTATCAAAATTTATCGATATCATTATTAGTAAAATTGAATTCCATTAGCTATGTACCCCTTTGGGAAAAATCCGGTATGCTATATTACGTATGATGTTTGTTTGCAGAAAAGCACCAAATAAAATATGAGTGACGAGAAATTCTTTCGTGTAAATTCCCAATGTGTTCTTTCTCGTGAAATTGGGCTAGTATTTTGCGGTGTTGAGGCATATAAATTGAATGGAACGATGTGGGAAGATCTTCAGTCTTGAGTAACATTTCGCAATGATCGCGTGTGTCTTCTTGTGGCGAATTATGGAGAAATTTCTCCGATTTCTAACACAACTCCAAAGAACAATTTGTCGATGTCTGGTGAGTTGCTTCCACTACTAAAAGCTCGCATACCGCAACAGAAAGCACGTCCACTGCCCATAAATCACTTTTAATTTATTGACACATCCCAAATCCTGGGCGCACATTTCACTTAGTATTTCCAGCAGCACTCCATTTCAATCTGTTGACGTGTCTCGTTGGATGGTATAGCTCCAAAGATGAAATTATCAAAATTGCCGACACGTGAAGAAGAAAATGGGGTGGCAAAAAAGTGCTGATTAGTTCATTTTCTTTGCTCAGTATGAGTCACAAAGTTTCAGTGAAAATCCACCCATGCTCCTTTCTTCTTCCAAAAGCGCTTTCAAGGCAGAAAAGTAGAAAAGTCACTCTATTTTCCTTCAATAAGATGTTCTTTCTATGCCTTAAATCACTACGAAAAGTCTAAACCTAAAGTGATGCTTCTTGTGATATTTAACACTCATCTGTTCCTCTAAATATTTTCATCTGAACTTTTACGATTAACTTACACTATTACTCGACAATTTATTAAGTCTTTTCCTTTTTGAATACATCGACATTAAAATTAGAAAAAAAAACTTGCCTCCGGAAAGATTTTAAGAAAAAAATACATCTCGAGGTTAGCTTGTTATTAGAGGTCAAACGGTGAGAGATACCTTTTTGAATTTAATAGAACCCTCCGATTAATATTTTACAATGTTGTTACTCTAAGCTAAAGAGCTTATTCCACAAAAAGAAAAATTAAGGGGTTATATCTAGGTGAAGACCTAAAATCCACAGTGCTTTGTAAATATTTTTTTGTACTTTGCTGATAAATCATTTAATAATTAATTTTGAAAGGTTATTACGTGCAAAAGAACACAAATTTATTTCAATTCTTTTAGTTACTTCAAAACTTGTTAGTTACTGAGTTAAGCTTTATAGAAATCGTCTGCACTGCTGTAGACGGAAACATCAAAATTTTATCAAAATTACAAATTTTGACGACAATTGCTCCCAAAGTGTAGGAGAAGTGGGGCACTTTTGAATGGGGGGCAGCTTTGAAATTGGAATTATTCTCCTATGTTTAAATGGAATTGAGCCAAATCATAATGGGATTAAGCATCTCAGTCTGTTTGTGCAGCTAAATTATATCACGATAAGGCTCAATGTTATTTAAAAATAGGTGAAAAATCCCAATTTCAAAACTGCCCCACATTCAAAGGTGCCCCACTTCCCCCTAGAGGCCTTTACTTTTAAAAAAAATCTAATTTTCTGCACCTATAACAATAGATTATGCTCTTACATCATTAACACGTAGCAAAATAGAAAAGAAGATAAAAAATGAGGTAGATATAACCCCTTAAGACAATTACTAATTTGGCTTATAATCCAGCTGATGGTCACTTTTAGTGAATAGATGTTCATTGTACTCTGAAAAGAAAGATTTGGTACAAATGCGTGTTAAGCTTCCTCAAAAATTTATTAAGACTTTTCTGAAAGCCAAAGGCAGCAAAAACTACTATAAAGATTGTTTATGGAGTCTCTATGGTGCAATTTACGTGAATAAATTATGCTGTTAGTGAGATTTGAACGTCAATTACATGGCATGAAAGTAATCATAAATCATCTATTTTCACAATTTATATTTATTTATTTAATAGCGAGTGTGTCTGTGTCGACCGTGTATACGATAATTCGTGAATTTAAAATCCGGACACATAAATAATATTCTATGGTTTGTCACATGCGGAAATTATTTATTAACGAATCGTTGTTTTAATATTACATGAGAAACTATGCCGTAATAATAAATAAACACGCCATCGGAGAATTATAGTACAACAAAATTCCTTATTGTTTTTGCTATCGTGGACACTTTTTCCACAACTTCTTATTTCTATTTGGCAAAAGAAAGTTCATAAGAATTGACCGAATGGATGGTGGCAAAATGAATTCATTTGCTAAATCATTCCTATTGATGGGAATCTGGGATTTGTGGAAATGCGGGTTAGGGACATGGAAGAAAAGATGTGTGAAAAAGTTGTTTGATTGGAATGATGAAGAAATTCCTAATTTCCGCACCTTCTTCCGAAAAAACTCAGATAATAAACTAGTGATGTGGCTGAATCAGTTTACAGTAGGTAAGATTCATACTGTGAACCAATTTTAAATTTGTCAATGTTCTGTTTGGAGTTGAAGCTGAATTTGAATTTTTTTTTCCTTTAAATTCAATTTATCGAATACAACAAAATGTTTAAGGGGGACAGAATAGAATACATAATAGTAGACTATGTATATGATTATTTGCCGAAAATAACAAGTCTATATCTTATTATCTTTCATTCTTTAGCTGTATTTTTGTTTTTGTTGTAATTTTCATTCCAGTATTCTGGCATGATCTCTGCAACATTTCCACAAATTTTAACCCATTCAGTCAATATACCAGAAATACTTGAAATAGATTGTTCATATTTTGGAATTAGTTTCATACAGATTAATAGATGATTTTTTTAAAAAGAAAAAAATATCTATCATGGGGGCGCGGGGAACCCTTGTCAAACACGCGTCTTAACGGTCACTAAATTTAAAAGCTGTTCATTAATTAATTACAAACTGTTTTGATTTAGATAGAGTAACTATCTAAGAATACGAATTAGCCATCAGAATTCAAATCAGGAAAGAGGATGGAGGTCAATTTTAAGAAATTTGACGGGATGTCGTATTTTCCGTCCGCCATTTTGAGCAAAAATTTTGCATGACTTCCGCGAAGCAAGAAAAGAACAACAAAATGTATTTCCATCGCTGTCATACTATTTTTTCAAAGAAATTGAAAGACCAAAGTAACGAAAAATTCATTCCCGACAGAAATTCGGACATCAATTACCCAGAAATAAATGATCAAAAATCGCCTATTTTTTGATTAATATATTAATCGATAGGTACGAATGGGTTAAGCCGAAATTAGACACGTATTAAGACTAAATGAGACACGTATAGTATTAGACAGTAGATTATAATAGTTTTCCTTAGAATGAATAAACAAACTACAATTCATTCAGATTAATTAATTCCCTTCTTTATTAATTTAAATTAAATATTTATCAGTCTAATTGAAACATGTTTTTCACAAATTATAGGTAAACAAAAATATCATTTATGCCCCAGTCTCCTCTATAGATTTCAATTTATTTTTTTCAAAATTTCACTGAACACACTGGTTTCTCTTCAAGATTTCCATGAAAAAGGAGCAATAAAAAACACTTTACCAAGATTCAAGCTTAATCGGAAAACGTGAAATTTAGTAACTACCACAATAGGTGAGATTTTTTTTCAATCTCACATGTTACAAGGAAGCTCTTGGGGATGTGAATAAACTTTCCAGCAGACACTTGACAGCATTATTTCCAGTGTTCAACATGAAAAAAAATTTACCTTCTGAACAGGAAAACCAAGAGAAAAAAACTCTGAGAAAATCTCGTGAATTCTTGAGTAAAAAGAAGATGGGTGAAAAAATATATGAGGAAGAACCACTAAAGAAATTACGTAGAATCCTTCGGCAGACAAGAGCGTTCCTTTTTTCCCTTTTGTGCTCTTCATGCTGTTTGCTCTCTTGAGTCAGAGGAAAATATTAAATATTCATTCCTTGAACTGCATCACGTCGCACATTTGACTTTTAAATGAGGACCTCAACCCCAGTCCCAGTCCTCTATCCTTCATCCCGCATTTTGAGCCGCAATGCCACACAAACATTTTAAATATACACAAATAGGCACTTAAATTACAAATAACTATACTTGAGGAATGATATTTGATAGACTTCTTCCTTTCTCTCAAGATATGCTTGTCTTGAACCTCTTGAACAAAGCATTCACTCTCGGCAGAATAGAAATAAGTTAATTTTGTCACAACTTTTATATAGCTATGCCTAAAAAAATTGTACGTGCTGAAATGGATTAAAAGATGTTGGATTCCAAAAGACTATTAGTGTACCTCATGTTTTTTGAACAATCCTTTATCATGTACAGAAAATATTTTAATATTTTCATAGCTAAAATTCATAAAATATTTGATGATTCTTTAAAAATAAAATGAAATGTCATTTTTCAAAGAAAGAGATATTAAGTGTAAGTCATCTGATTAGCCTAATTCAACTTAATGTAGATCTGATTCTTGATACATGTGT
This sequence comes from Phlebotomus papatasi, assembly GCF_024763615.1. Lineage (NCBI taxonomy): Eukaryota > Metazoa > Arthropoda > Insecta > Diptera > Psychodidae > Phlebotomus > Phlebotomus papatasi. The sequence continues at coordinate 52,538,011 of NC_077223.1, forward strand.
CACATAGGGATAGGACTGCTTGGTTAAGAGGTGGCCTAAATTAGAAGGCCAAAACTTAACAGTTTTTCGCGATTTTTTTTTGTTTTTGACGGAAAAGGAAAAGACCAAGCTTCATGAAATTTTTGGCAAACATTTATACATATTACAAGTGCTTAAATTATTTTTTTTCGAAGAAATATATTAGAAAATGGCGGACCAATAAGTAGTCCACTAGAGCGACTCGTTGCAGTACTGCGTAATTGGTGGAAAATTTACAGATCGTAATTCTTGTCTGAGAAAAAAATCTAGAAGAATTTTTAATTTTCATAGGTGTATTTCATAGTTAAACCGATTAAACCAAAATATAAATAAAACCGGAGAAATTGTGAAATAGGAACTTTTTCTAGTTTTTTTTTAATTGCATAATTTCAGACGAAATATTGACATTAACACGTTTTAAAAGATAATCAAAAAATATTTTTTTGAGTATCATTTAGGATGAACTAGAATGGAATTTAATTTTGAAGGGAATAATCTTTAATTCATTTTATTCGGTCTATATGTTTTCCTTAATTTTTCCCGCCAAAAGGAATTGTCAAAATAGAAAGTGGAGAAAACGCGCTTCAAAGTTTTGGATGTTCGCCCGAATGCTTGAAAACCTGGTCGGACCTCCTTTATTTTCGGCTTTGTATCTTCGGAAATAATTCAAATGGACTTCAAAAATGTATGGTATATTCTTTTTATATAGTTTATCTATCGACTAAACAATAAAAAAAATATAGACTACTTTTAACCTTGTAATTCAAGCTTCCCCTTAATTCGGCTTGCTAAAATTGTGAGACGTTATTAGATAAAATTTTCGGTCAAGTTCATGAATATATTATTTTACTGTTCGAATTCTATCGAGAGAGCGGTATATAATTTGTTTTTTGTACCCCGAAATTTCCGTCTTGAACTCCCCGGAGATCTTTTTTTTTTCAAGATATCTTCGCAAATCAGGCAATTAAAAAATTATGTCATGCAGTTCGCCCTTTGTTTGTTTACTCGTCTATTCTTCCAGCCGTCATCAGATGTTGAAGCCAAACGGTTATTGATAGCCACTTGAGATCTTGGCGAGACCCTCCATATTTTCATCTAAATAAAAACCATTTACATTTAGAAAAATAGATTAGAAACATAGAATTGTCATTTTTCTACCATCCCTCACCCTTTCACTATTTCCCACCAAAATCATATTTTCGGAATTGCCCGAAAACGCATCGTGAGATTTTTTTTCGTTTTTGCATATGTCTCACAAATTGCAAATTTAAACTACAACACTTTGATACTAATTTGTAATGGTTACATTGATTTTTTGTTGCTAGTAATAATTTCCGTAATCCTAACAAAATCTCATGTTCACAAACTTTGCCAAAATGCACTCTTAGAAAAGTTTAGACGTGATTACTAATGAAAATTAGTTGTTCGGGCGATTATTATCAAATCTATTTAAAATAGTTCTTATATTCTTAAAACATTATACTCATAATAAATTTATTAGTAGTGAGAATATAAGACAATATTTACGTAGATAAGTTGCGGCAATTATTTCATAATGCTTTCATACAATTTTATTTTCTTGTGTTAATTAAATGAAATCATTATCCCAACTAATATTGGTCACTAATTCCTTTTAGTTCTCACAACCAATGTAAATAGATGGGCCTATATTTTCATAAAGTTATGACTACTTTTCCAATAGTAAAGAGTGGTTTTTATTTTAGTAATGCGTTGAAGCTCTTTCGAATTTTAAGCAACTAATAAGAAATATGCATCACAATGAATGCTATATAGTAACCACAACTAATATGATATAGTTATTACAGCCAATAAGATGGGTATCAACCCCATTTATTTAGTAATTGGAACTAATATGTTATAGTACCCATTACTATTTTGATTTAGTTGTGATAACTAAATGAAAAGGATACTTTAACTAACTGTGGTCAACTATTTCATTTAGTTACCCAAACTAAATATATAGTTGGGTCTATATTTACTATATTTTATAGTTCTAATAACTGCATATGAGCTTGTACGAACTAATTTTTTCTAAGAGTGTGTGTTGGGCCAGTTCCTGATCACGAATATGTGGATGGCTAAAAAACGTTCCCATCTCCATCCGTCTGTTTTTTATTTATGTGCAATCCTAAAAGCTCGTCAAAGAAAATATAAAGTCCAACTCTTTGTTGGTACCATTTTATGCGAATGTCAATTAGCTAGGAAAGCTAAAAAACGAAAAAGTTGCAAAAGCAAAAATATTAGACTAGTTGAAAATAATGCTGTTATATGAAATAGAGTTTTTTTGCACAAAAATGTGAAGTTTTTTTTCTATATCGAGAATTTTGTATGCTTTTCAGTATAAGCTAGATGATTGATTTTCCCACGGTGAAATCCTTCGGGGAAAATGAACTGGGCAGGAAATTGAATATGAAATATCTCTTTTCTGTTAGCTTTTTCGGGTTTTCTGTGAACGCATGCAGAATGAAAAAATCACGGAGCCAGAAAATTCCCAGATAAAATGATGAATAATGCAGTAAAAATTACATCTTGTGCGTCTCATTTTTCACCGCAAGGAAAATGGTATTTTCTGCAGAAAATTATGGAGCAACTTTGTAAGAAAATCCATTAAAAGAGACGTTAGAGCTTCGACCTCTGTGGGAATTCAATTATTTTCCAAACAAAAAGTCCCATATAAACCTTAAAAATATCTTGCTGCCACCAAAAAAAAAACATTATAAATTAATGTTCAATGAGTTGAAAATCTCTGAGTTTTTTTTTCTTGACATCTTCAATTCATTTTTCATATGGAGACCAAAATAAAAAAAATATATGAAGTAAAATTATTGCAAATTGGCTCGTTTGGCAGAGAATTCAAGAAAAAGAGGCACTTTTTTATTCGTCATAGACTGAAAATAGACAAGTACCTCGTTGTCATACAAATAAACCCTCCAATGAACTAAGAAAAACTGACCCATCTGGATGACTATGAGTAATAATACACCATAAAACCACTCCACTAAATCCTCAGTATTTCCATTCTAACCCATGAATAATAAGAAATTGCCATACTACTGCAGCGAAATTGTAGAATTATTCCCGGAAAAGCGGTGGGAAAGGCACCAACCTCAAATTCAACACTCTGGAATGAGAATCATAGAATAGAAGTTTGTACCATAAAACAAGCGCTAAAGCTAGAAGAAATAGTCGTGGGAGGATTCTGGATAAAAAGTCCGTTTCCAAAGTACTGAAAATCCTCTTTCTCTTTGCAATTCAGTCCCACTCGATGCTATTTTAGAACACTCGTCTTGGTATATAAGCAAAAACTGAGTGGAATAATGTTTAATATTCCCATAACATTTTCCCAAAATTTCTTTCAACGGAAAGAAATGCTATAGGGTAAGTGTGCCAAATTCCGGCCAGCTTGCAATTCCGGCCACTTTTTTTGTTCCTCGAATTTTCATGAATTTTTAGTTTTTACATAGTCCAGAGATTATACAATGCAAAAGAATAACAAAAAAATGTAGCTTCGACAAACAAGATGACGTGAAAAAAGCATTGAAAGAATTCCTGAAGGGCAAGGAACTATGAGAATGAAGGTGGTCGAAATAGGGCACCAAAGCTATGTCTACATTTTTATTCATTTTAAAATGTATTAAGAATGATTTTAAAGTAAATAAAGACGATAAACTGTCTATAAGGTTCTAAGCAACACTCCTTAAGAAAAAGGAATGAAAAAAATCAATTGCTATTAAATATATTATATTTCAAACTTGAGACTTTGGCGCTTGCATGCAACTATGCCGAAATTTGGCATACTTACCCTAGAGGTATTTTGGAAGTAAATAGTTAATATTTTTTAGTTTTTATAAAAGAAATCTAAGCTTATGTAGCCTTGGTAAATTTTCATATCTAATCGTAAATGATCACTATTTGAAAGTAAAATAATCTTTAATACCAGTTTTTAACAAGAGTATACAAGATTTTCTCAAAATTTTAAATGCTAGAGTTTGGATAGTTGAATGAGTGTCATCCGAAAGGATGTTTAATCAATGGAAATGAATGAAAATGAGAAAAACGAAAGGGGAAGCACAAGACGGCCAAAGAAACGATAAAAAGCTCCCAAAACGATGACTAGGAATCTGTTTCGATCTCAAGCTATCGCTATAGAAGTTCAATATTTATGGGGTGATAGCATATACATGCCTCTCCGGAACAGAAGAAAAGGGACGGAATTCAACGACAGCGCTAAAAAAAAAGTAGCTAGAATTTTCTCTCCATTTTTCATCTTGGGTGAAGTTAGAGAAAAAGACACTCGGAAGGGAAATTCATATACCAATGAAAATATTTTACAACATTTGCAGCACTGGAATATCTTCTCCAATTTCCGGGGCAATTCTTGCTGCCTAGGAAGAAGCCACCCGCTGATGAAATGGATGAAATAGACCCCATCAGCAAGTTTTGAGACTTTTCCTCTTGAGTATCATTCTTCATTTGGTCTGGCATGGAAAATCCATCATATTTCTCCTCTTGGGAGAAAAGAAAAGCACATAGAAATGTATGCAAATCACGGTCCAATGGCATTACAGCAATATTTAAACTTTTTCATCACAATCCCCTGTGGTCCTGTGGACGTGAAAATTAACTATAAAGCACCATAGGAGGTGACTTTGCTCCAGAAAACTTTAAGACATTTTATGTATATTTCTAAACTTTAAAAAAAATATTGCATAACATAATTCATATTTGAGCAAATATTCCAAAATAACTTTTTTTTAGTAACTAAAACTTGTAAATTGGGACATATTTATTATTGTAAATAACATATAAGAAAATTATTGAAAAAGTTATCCTATATGATTAAATCATTTTTAGTCGTTAATCATAAAGATCATAAAAGAGATTGTTTTACTTAATATTAATAAATAAATTAGCAGCATGCTTACGCGCAAATAAAAAAAAGATGTTCGAGAAAAATAAATCAATTACGATTACTTGACCAATATATTATCGATTGGTACTGATATAGCCAGATAAGATATGTTAATACCTTTAAAAAAAATCAAATTTAACCAAATCGGTTAAAAAATGAGCCCTCTAAAGTGATTGACCGTTGACCTTCAATAGTTGTGGCTATAGGGGTTGCAAAGTGACAATGCTGACGGGGCCCCTACCCCAAAGGGGCCCTTGAACAGCTTTCATGTGAAATTCTTTCAAGTTCCCTTGAATATTGCAAGTTTTAAAGCTCGAATTTACTATTCAATTCTCAAATTGAACGCTGAAGAGGTGCATAGCGAACGGAGGCAGGGACCAGGGGCTGTTACCGTTCTTACACAATATTAAAAAAATTAAAAAAATAAATAAATAAAAGGATAAAATGAAAAATAATTAAAAACATTTAGCTCACCTTAAGGACATTTTCACTCAAGGTAGTTTTACTGTTTTGAAATGATTTTTGTTAGATCGATGAGCTTTTTAAAACCCCCAAAATCTACTTTGGATTAAAATCGATAAAAGAAAAAATCGATGAAATATATTAATTATGCAAAAGATTGAATATAAATTAATTATTTAATTTCAAACACATCAAAAAGAACATTTCCTTTCTTTATCGAAATTTCCACCCAATAAAAGCCCATTTTGGAAATATTTTAGACGTTTTAGAGACTTTTTTTCTATCTAAACCACTTAAAATCATCAAAATCGGATTAAAATAAGATTTATGTCGATAAAGAGTCTAAAAGCCTTTTTGGTTTAAGAATATCGTTTTGATACATTATTTTCGAAAGCTTCAAATGAAATTTACTCCAATAAAAAGATTTTCAGATCCATGAGAACGTTTTCTACCCGAAAATAGAAATAGAATAAAATACAGAGTTTCCTCGAAAAACAGTTCCTTTTTACTAAAGGTCCTTAATAAGGATTTTATTGATTTTTAAATAAGCTCATATTCATAAAAATTGAACTTATTTTTGCAAATTTTCGAGAAAACACTTTTTGCGCCCGAAAAAAAGATTTGTTTTGGAGATAAATCATCCAATTTGGTCACTCCTCTTACTAAAATCTTGGGTACACTTTTGACACTAAAATAGAGCCTCTTATTAATCCTCAATGATGCGGACCTCAATCAATTTTGTTCTTGGTATCCGATTACCAATTGATGACTAAGATTTTCATCCTTATCCGCCACTAAATTCAAAATTGCAATTTTTCTGGTCATAGGTATGTTTGGACGAAATGTTCGCCTAGGCTACATCTAAATCTAAAACATATCCGAAAATAAAAGAGACCTATAGTGCCGTTTTCGAAATAAACTAAACAAACATGGTTTTGGAGGTAATGGGGGGGTGAGAGGAAAAGAAAAAGAAATGTCTGGAGATAATGTTTTTATTGGGGGTCACCGAAGACCGGAAGCTAATATCTCATACTGTTTAAGCTCCAGATCGGTGACAAGTTGGGAAAAGCAGATTATATAGCTGCTCTCTCTTTGACTTCGAGCAGTAAAATATTAAAAGTATTTGTTTCCTGTTTTAACCGGAAATGGAATATTGGAGAAAGCTAAATTGAACGTTAAAGCGAATGTGTGAGTTAGACTTAAATAGCGAATTTCAAGATAGAAAAATACGTCAAAGCCAAAATTTATGAAAACGCTATAACAAGGAATTTTATAATAAAAAAGAATATTTTGAAATATATCTATATGTGCAAAGGAAATTGCAACTATGAAAGATGACGGATAAGAAACCTTTTCTTGTACATGTCAGCAATTTCTTTGTATATATCTCTCACAATTTTCATTCCATAAAAATTCATTGGAAGCTTTGGGACAAGGGTGTTGTAGATATTTTTTGTAGATACATCTCTAAAGGGATTCCAGTATATGTGAATAGGACTAAGAAATTCGATAAGCGCTCAGGGTGAGACATAGACGAACCATCTTTGTAAGAAAGGATACTTCAAACAAGGGTAAATCATAATACTGAGAAATGATAATCCAACCAGTAAAATATGCATTAAAAGAAAGGACGAAAAAGTTCAGTATTTATATAAGCAACTTCATATAATAAGCTTTTAGATTCTGTAGTTATCTATAAACCTTTTAGATTTTACGATTTGAAAATTGTATAATGTCACTTTTCACGTGAAATAGTAAACCCTCACAATCTTTGAAAGTTCCATCTAACTGTTGTGATGCTTTTTTAGTGTTTCATCTTTGCCTTAGCAAACACTCAATCTTGGATGAAAATATGACTACAGAATCATTTCCCTAGCATTATACAAGAGATCCCATTCTCGCTTAACTACAACTCCCACTGAGAGTGCAATTTGCTGAAAGCTCAAATGGTGCACCGAATGGAAGGGAATCCTCTTGCCACAAAAGAGGAAAAATATTTGCACTGGCAGCATCGAAAGCTCAAGTGAACACTTTCTGGGAATGTGCAAGAATTGAAGACGCCACCCTTAGCAGTCATAATAAATTGAGTTGCTGGTCTAACAATCAAAGCAAGACGAGCGATCCTAATGGCATTTTGCCAGAGTTTCAATTTCTCCAATTTTCAGTAAATCCACAAAAAAAACACTCCTCTTTTTTTTGAAATTCTTTGCATTAAAAAAAATCACGGAGCTTTCAGTAGAAACGTATATTTAAATGAAAATGAAAAGAGCTATAGAACTAACAAGAAAAAAAATGTAATATTTGTAAAGCAAACATTTGGCGAAAGAGCTTTCGACATTTTAATCCAGCAAGATTTAAGAGGTGGAAATTTGTGGGGAAATTTCCATGGTGACTGAGGCAACATTTGGAAAATTAAATTTATAATCCTTAATACAAGAGCTTTGGGAAATATAACGTTCCCAGAAAGCTCATCATGTGGGGAAGAAACTTTCCTTTCCAACCCATTGGTTGATTGTGCGCATCCTAGAAATCATTCGATTATCAATATTTGCGACTATTTCATCTCACTGGGATATTTCTGACATGAGCTTTTATCTTTTCATTTGCAGGCACCTGATGTGGCCACAATGGAGACAACAGACAGCTCAATCTACATACGCCTAATTCGTAAGTATATCTTGTATTTTAATATTTTATATTTTACCCGTTCAACGTTTTTACTTTTGATATTATTGAAATATGACTTAAACGATAGCAGCAATACATAGTTCATTTCACATTCACAAAAAGCTTATTATTATATTTGCTTTTTTTTTCTTGTAACAATCAAAACTCCAGACGATATCTAGGAGAAAATAGCAAAGAAAATCTAATTAATGAGTGGGATTTTGATGAGGGAGTTGCATTCATGTTTCTATTAATCAGTAATTGCTGGTGATTACATGGAGATTCTAACCACAATGATTTCCGAGACAATTGCATGGTGATTTCTCTATCAATTCATCACTCACTGTTTCCACTTGAGGTGAAGACACAAAAATAAATTGACAAAGACCACAGCATTGAATATATAGTGGGGAGAGTGGAAAATTGCAAATTTAGATTGTCTGACTATTCGGTGGTGAGAAGGCAGGACACAAAAGGCAATTCTGCAAAGTCCCCAAACAAGGCGATAATGGTGAACAATGAACCGAAAAGGGAGCTTTTCTCATCCATTCTCCCGTTCCTCCCTTCTTGATTAATTGAATGAAGTCTGTCTGTGTATGTGTATGTGATGTAGAAAAGAAAAGGAAAAAGATGTAGAGAGATGAAAAATCAGATTTTTCCTTTCCTCTTTATAGTTCCATTTTCTATTTTTTTTTTTCTTCAATTCCCTTCCAATCAAATAAAATTCACCATGTGATAGCAAAGGCCAAGAAAAGTGGTTGGGAAAACTCAATCGGTGAACTTTCATCTTTAAAAAGAAAGCTTTCATCTCCAAGATATTCTCTCACTTTCCAATTTTTTCCGCTCAACCCGAAGAAAAAGTAATTTCTTATTAAAATTAAATCGATTACAAAGAGCAATTTCTATTTACTTGTAACTTGAATATTTAATAAAGAGCGGGAGAAGGATGAGCATTCCATATTATTTGCATGGTAAGGAGAAAAGCTGGAAAAGTAGGAAAGGAAATTCGATGTAAATATGCACTGAGGAGCTTTTCTGACGAAAATCCACTCCCTCAAGAACATTTTCTAAAACGCTGACAGAAACAAATTCGAATGATTTCCCTCCTTCAATCAATTACCGACATTTCCAAAACCAGTATAGGGGAGATTGGGGCTCTTTTGTATGACTTGTAGCTTTTCTATTGTGTAAATTTATTTAAGATGTAATGGCGCTGGCACACCTTTTCAATTTAATGAAATTCAATCGATTGAATTTTACCTCTTAGTCTTTCAAACTGAAATCAAATATAGCTGCCTCTTCTCTTTCAAATGGAAATTGAAATTTCAATTTCAATTTTAAATTTCATTTGGCAGAAAGAGACAACTATATCTGATTTCAGTTTGAAAGAGTGAGAGGTAAGATTTCAATCAATTGAATTTCACTCAATTGGAAAGGTGTGCCAGCGCCATAAGCCTTGATGGGGCTCACTTAAATAAAATTACAAACCTAGGGTGAAATTGGAGAACTGAAGGTGCCACCCATTTTTCGCTTCATGAGAGTGAACCGTCCATGACGACTGATACTCACTCACTGAAGACTGAGGACAGTTACTTATCAATAAGAGCCCCAAAGTAGGGATGGTAAGGGTTGGGCGTGTCAAAGGAATAAAGGATTAGGATTGATGGGTTATGGCCGTCGACTGGGTTGACATGTGTCGAATAGGCCATACGCTCTACAAAGATCATAAAGTGTACTTAAAAAGTGTTCTTTTCAGTATTTAGTAGAAAGTTGCAAGTCTTTTGATTGACAAATTTTTAAATTCCTTTTCTTTATTTATTATATTTATATTCACAACCCACATTCCAAACAGCCTATGCCAAAAATAGGCAAAGGCTGATCCTCGAGAATACTCAGCTCGAAAAATTTGGCGGTAAAAGATCAACCCAAATTATCATACACTGAGGATTTAGGATCAACGTTTTTTGCGTAAATTTCTATTGAATGTGCACATTTTCGTTGCTGAAAGACTTCTTAAGTGCTATATAAAAGCATTTTTCATACAGATAGGAGCACTCTGACCTTCCCATTACTCCAAAGTTCATGCGTTTAAGGTTTTATGATATTGCGTACTATTATTCTCCATGTTTTTTCACCCAGTTGACATTTCGAAAAGTACCCAAAAATAGTCAACTACCCTAACTGTGTTATCACATTTGCACATTAAAATTTTAATATGATTCACATTAATTGTCACTAGTGAGAGTCCAAATGTGTAATTTGTGTGTTTGAATCATTTTATATTCAAAATTTGATCTATTTGTTGATAAAAAGGTAGACTTGGCCCGCAAAATTTGATGTAAATTGATTTATAGCATTAATGCGAAAAATCAATGCGATTTTCTCTTTAATTTTTTAATGTGAAAATTATTTATGCTTTAGGTAAATTTAAACTTTTTTTTAAGTGACTCAAAGACACAAATAACATATTTGGACGCTCACAAGCGACAATTTATGTGAATCACATTAAAATTTTAATGTGCAAGTGTGATAACGCCGTAAGGCCTTTAACAGACCTGAGAATTAGCCGAGAAACAGCTTAGCGCAATTATATTCGAAATAATGATTAAGCTACATTTATATTATTTTCCACTAAGCTGCCTCTCGGCTTAAATTGTAAGTGTGTCTAGGGCATAAGACGGCCGTGGTCGCAGGGAGCAAAAAGATGAAAATGAGATGAATAAATTGAGTTGAATTGATGGAATTCAATTGTATTTAAAGTACAAATGAATTTTTAAACCTTAGCACATAGAGCACAATAATGACACAGAAGTTTGAAACGTTTGGTATCAAGCCCTCTTTTCCCCTATATAATCCTCTTGGTCAGACTTCTTCGTCGAAATTCAAGAGGTCCAATTAAGGAACATTCGAAGCTATATATTAGTCTTTACATCTTCAACCTAAATATACCAAATGAATTAATTGCCTATAATCGCATTAAAAAAATTTTCTGATATTTCCACTTCTGAGAAATGCTAGGTGGAAAAGCAACTTTCCCTGTTCCGAGAAAGCTCTGGCGAAAAGCATACACTTTACAGTGCTTCTGACACACTATTGGGGTGTACATTATTTTGTGTATAGCGCAAAAGCTCATTGTAATTTTATGTGTCTCATAAAAATTTATTCACTGGAACTAAGAGGGACAACAAAGGAAGTTGGTTTGAGAGGTTGAAAAGTTCAAATGCCTCTGACAAAATTGAAAAAAAAAAAAACATTGTCGGTAGTTGTTTCGTCATTGAAAACTTCTATACAAATAATTTAAATGTGATGTTTTCACGTTGTCGGCAGTAGATATTGAAAGAAATTACTTAATTACCACATTTGAGGTAAATTTGTCAGCTGTTTAACTATTTGCATGGCATATGATTTGATAAAGAGACACACAAATGCAAAACCACATGAATTGACTGTGAGCAAACAAGGAGGGAAGCCGCACTTCTATGTCAAGCGGTGTTTTTGTGGGACAACAGACGCGGTTTGCCCAGAAGTTAAGAAATATATGTTCATTTTTATTTAAAATCCTGTAAATATAATTACGTTGCAATATATTTTTTTTTATTGAAGATGATGCCAAATGCATGGTCATATTGCAGAATATTGCAGGATATGTGCCATACTGCATCAAATGTACCGATTCTTGCATACAATCATGAAATACAATTTTAATACATTTTCTAAATTGAAATAGAATATTCTACATAGTCACCATGAATGCATGCAATTTCCCGATTTTTTTTCTACGCATTAAACATTGAAAATCACCCATTAAGCTGAGAATTTATTGGTATGAATAATTAAATTGAACAGTGAAATACTCATATGAATTTTTAAACACCCTGTCAATTCTCCTACCAAAATTTATTCTTCGACATCCTGGCAATATATTCTCCCAGCACTTCATATAAGCATAAACCCTGTATCTTTTCACGTGCATTCGCTCTTTATCAATTTAGTGACTCCTAATTGAGAATAATGTGCGCAAGATGGTAGAAATTTCCTTGAATATTCTCATAAAAATCCATCTTTGCTATAAAAGGGAGAAAGCCAAAAATAAATTACACTGAGCCCTTAATTTAATTTAAACATACACCCCTTTTCAAGCTATATTGGTGTGTTTTTTTTACCCGTTTTATGTCTCCATCCTAAAGAAAGACATACATATCCTTTTGCATCTTGAAAGATACAGAAACACAAAATGCACATAAATTATGTAAATTGATCTCAGGGAAAAGTATTTGGTTTGAGGGAAGAAAAGCACACGATCCCGAAAGCTCATACAACTTTGAATTATTTATATGTGTGGCGAAAGTTTAGTGAAGGGGAAAAACTGTGCTTTAAAGTTTTCTCCTGACCCGCACCTTTGGTCAATTATTTTTTTTTTTGTAAAAGCAAAAAACCGATGGTAATAATAAACCATTCAAACATCTACTTTTAGGGGTCAATTTAAACTCTTAGGCTGCTCTAAGTGTTCATCTGTAAGATGGTAAATTGTGATAAGGTTAATTGAGAGAAAAATTTACAATTTATAACCCATTTTCCTCTCTCAACATGAAAACCAGCCAATTCAAATAGCCATATTGCGTGCAGAAAGGTCTCTAATTTGCCTCAATATCGAAGGGTATTTATCAGAAAATTTATTATCCAGTATTTTCTGATAGATCATGCCCTTTGGATTATTGTTGCTTTTTTTATATAATATTATATAAAATCAATTTATACCATGCATTCATTATTCATGCCATGCATGCAAAAAGAAGCTTTTTTTTAATTTCGTGATTTGCAGATGTAAATTTTAATTTAAAAAATATTAAAGATTTGTTAGAAATAGTGATTTTTTAGTTCAGAAACGTGTATTACTTCGATTTTATACAAACTCTCTGAAGGTGAAATTTTTGTAAAGGATTCTTATTTTGTTATTCATATACACAGAAAAAAAAATATTTCGTAAAATTGCTCGTAAAAGTTTGTACTTTTTCACAAACTTTCTTCGTAAAATCATCACTTAAGCATTTTTTGTTCTTTTACAAACATTTGTTCATACATTTTTTGTTTGTCTAGCAAAATTTTACGAATAAATGACAAAATTGTACTAACATTTTTTGTGTTTACAAACATTTACAAACAAATGTTTGTAAAAGCACAAAAAAAATGCTTATCAAGTGATCATCTTACGAACGATGTTTTTGAAAAAAATACAAACTTTTACAAACTTATTTGCGGATTATGCGATTCACAAGCATTTAGTAACTCCTCAATAGAAATTCACAAACATTTACGAACAATTTTACAAAATATTTTTTCTATGTATAACTAAATAAAATCCTCGATTGATATTATTAATGCTTTTCTGAAAAACCGATCGAAATTTATATGTAATCTTGATGGACATCAACATGCCAAATAGGTGAAGAAATGCGTTCACACACACTAATAAATAAATTATAATTTACTAAAAAAAACAAAAAAAAGTAGTTAAATATACAACATAAACAAACATTATGAACAAACCTTATAAGTTAAAATTATATAATTCGTTGAACTAGCTGAATTCCAAACTTTTTGACAAACCTGGAATTTCTAAACACTCTATTCAAAATTGTGAATCCTTATAATATGTGTATTACAAAAATTATTAACTTTTTATGTTTTGAATATAAGAGTCTTCCGGATTTAAACATTGTTGTAAATCTCATTAAAATTTGTTGAATAAAATCGGTATCGTCTATGCTTAGAGCAATATATGTATTTTCTGCCTTGCAGACATTTACAATATGACCATATTTCTTACAGACTATGCAATATTTCTTCGAGTGACTATAAAACCCTTTGAGCTTGCGGAGTAATTTTATTAGAGAACGTGGAAAGAGCATCAATTTCGGTTACAAAGCGACAGAAATTTGTGAGAAAATGTAGACATTGTCCAAGAAAACAGATCGTGATCTCATAATAACAGCATTCCAGAAGAGAAATTCCTCACCTCATCCTTCAATGTGGTAGTTTAGTCGCCCTTTTGAGCAAGAGAATCCTTATGTCTTTGGCACCCTTGAAACAAGAGGAAGGAATTGTTTTCACCCACACTTTGTGCTGAATATAAACTAAGCCTTTGGGTATTTATATATGTATATATAAATATATATGACATCTTGGAGCATCAGTTCTAGCCCAAGTATATTTTATCTACAATGAAAATGGTTAAAGTAACAAAACATTTGAGCTATGTGCCTTGAATGTAACGATGATATAAATTCATGAATTTCACACATTCACTGGCATTTTAGACGTTCCTCTTTTCCTTTATTTTTTTTTATATATATATAATATTCCTTGGATCGTAATAGAAATTGGGAGAGTCTATCTTTCAACCGTTCTAAACATGATTGTCACAGTTGGTGCCTCAATTCTTGACACATATACGCCCCCCAAAAATAGATGATTCATTGGGTGAAGAAAATTGAAAATTCCACACAAGATTGGGTGAATTCTATCTAAAATTCAAATAGATATTTTTTCGCGCAATATTCTGCAGAGACAGTATCAAAAATGAATTTTATGGGGGACAAATAAGTGAACTATATATGGTTAAACAAAATGTTTCAGACACGATCCTAAAGTTCTTTTGTTCCTTAAACCGCCATCAGGCCCGAGGTTTAGTCATCTGGTTTTTCTATGATTTAATTTCCATGACAATGGAACAAATTTAGCTTCATATTTTAAAATAAAAAATACTAAAAAAATCTATGTTTACTCTAAAACTCGTTGCCTTTGCTAAGAATAACTTTTTGTAAAAATAATCTTGAGAATCAAGGAGATAAACTGCCTCCGAGTGCATCAGGGGTGGTTATCCTTTTTGGACAGGAAAACTCGAATATTTTTGCCAAAGCTTTCGACGCTACAACGCGCCCTCTTCAGTGGATAAAGAAGCATCGAAAGCTTTGGCAAAAATATTCTTGTTCCCTGTCCTGAAAGAATAACCGCCCCTAACGCACCCGGAAATAGGTTATCTCCTCGATTGTCAAGATACACCTTAGGTCAGTGCTGTTACAATTGTAAAAAAAATAATAGCTGAATATTCTTATTATTTAAATAAAATAATAAATTTCAAATTAATCTCAAAGGTTTAGAAACAGAAAACTTTGCATCTATTAATTTATTCCATCTTGCGTAAGGGGTTACGTGGGTCTCGAAGACCAAAAAATAAATATAGTTTTTGAAAATTTCATTTACTTAAAGCTTCAGTCACAGCGATGTGATTTCACAATTATATGATTTGATGATATGAAAAAAAAACAATTTAATTTAAATTGCATGACCCGCACGACCCCCACTCATCATTTTAATAATTACTCCTGAACCTTCTGCACTTCATAAAAATCCAGAGTGCAGATTGAAAGAGTTGATGTTTAATATATTAAAATAAGAGTTAAGGTCGAACGAAATGGAAAAAAAATCACAATTTTCACGCGAAGAGAAAATTTTTAATTAAAGTCAACATTTATCCAGAGTAGAACGCAAAACATTTCACTACAGCATGAAGTTCTTCTTTTTTTTACCATTCCATTCCCGTCCAAAAAAAAAAATTAAATAGCAAAAAGCTTGAGAATCCTTCGCTTCATCGTCTTCTTTCACTTTTTCAAACGCTTTTTACATGCCCTTCTACCATCCAAAAGAACATTTTCCCTCTTTGCGTGGCAATGAATGAGCTTTTTTTCTTGCGTTGAAAATTTTTGGGCGATATATACTCCTTCCACATTTCCCACACAATCTTTTTTCTTCTGTCTGTCAACGTGTCTTCTGTCAGCGTCTTTCGATTATTCCCAAATTTGAATAAATTTTACCGCACAATTTTACATTTTTATTTCTTTCACGCGCGAACAAGTGAAAATGCACATAAATCTTCGCCTCATATTTCTTCTCAGTCTGTTGGTGAAAGCCACCCTCCTACTCGATGAGCTGTTTTCCAATGTGTGCGATATTTAAATTAATGGTAAATTGGAGCTTTTTTCATCTTCAACATCTGCTGGCATTTCTCCCTTTGTGATTTGTTTCGTATTCTGTCATTTAATTTAATGTCGTCATTTGCGGGCTTTTGATTTAAGTTTCATTTTTTTTTTTGTAACTCTTCACTAAGTTTCTTTTCTTTCTTTCTCTCTTGTAGGCATTCTCTTCTCTGGTATGTACGGAAATTTAATATATATTTTATTCCTTTTCGATTTTTATAAATCCTATGCATAAGAGCTTTTCAAATAAACAAGAAGCTAGAAATTTTCACACAAAAAAACCCTTCTTTTAGAAAATTAAATTGACGAAGAGAACGCTTTTACAAAAGGAAGAAAATTAAGAATTTTGTAGCAAAAACCGATAGATAGTAATAATTTTTCGAAACCAACAATTTTTAGTTCTTTTTATAAAGTTCATTACCATAATTTATAGTTGAGGATTCAAATGTAATTTAATTACAAAAAATCCCATTTAGCTTTTATGATTGCAATGCAATAACATGCTAACTAATTGAAAAAATGATATAGTTAATTACATGGTGAAATCCACTCCCTGTTTCCTTCAAATTTATTCTAGAAATTTAATAACCACACCTGTCGTGATTGTTGTTCAATTATGTGATCAAATCATCGGGTAAATTAGGGTTCAAAGAAATTCTGCAAAATAGAATCAAAAGCAGCCACAAATTGCTACTCCAAATTGAACTTGCATGTGAATCCCCTTGATCTCTGAACACTATCATGATACCCTAATAGACATAGACTGTAATTAAAAAGTTTGTAGAATGGACAGAGGGAGAGAGAGAGAGAGGGTGAAGGATAATAATTGAGTTTCGGTGCAACATCCAAGAGCGAAGCTTATTTTACGTATAAAGTTAATTCAATAATTTTGTAGTATAGTTGAACACTTGAAAATTTAAGTATCTATATTTCTATTTATTGCCAGTCTCTGGTTATAATCTCAGAGAAATCTTCTGGAATTTCTTTTATTCGTTAAATAAAAATAAGATATCGCAATTTTAATTATAGAAAAATCAAAGGAAGTTCTTTTTTTTGCGAGAAGCTCATCGCAAAAAGGTATTACCGGAGCACGATTGTGTTGCAAAAAGAAATCATATTTGTTAATGAGATTCTTTGGTGAGCTTCCGCGAAAGCTCTGTAGATTTTCTTTCATGAATATATGCCATAATTGGAGTGTCTACTCGGCCAGGCGAAATTGAATTTAATTAAAACACGAAGGTGAGATTAAAAGAAAAATGAAAAGAATAAGTATATAAAAGATTTTTTTTTGCTTTTGTTTTTTTTTTGTATACAGCTCTTTCATGGCATAAAAAAATAATGATAAAAGTTACGCAGTAGTTGAACTTTTCTCACTTCGAAATTTCAAATAACGTATTACAAGTATTGAGGTGGATAGAAATGATGGATTGCTCCTGTATAAACTTTTTATTTCATTTTAAAATAAATAATATAAAATAAGAGTAGGTGGGGATACTTTGTGCTGTGGGTATACATTGATAATATGGTCTTTTGCGTAATATAATTTAGTTATATAAAACAATTGTGGAATTAAATAAAGTAATTGTAAGGCCCAGCTTGATTTTTTTCGAAAAATGGTATATTAATGTAACTTTACTGCTCAAAATAACCCTTTTATTTAGGTCGTATGGAGAGCTCACAAAAGTCTTTTAGGAAAAACAAAATAAAATTCACATTATTCGAAAGCACGAAGATTCGAATGAAGTGTACTTTCCCCTATGACTTCAAAATATTTCTGCATAGAACTTTTTCAGAAAATAAAAAAGAAAAGGCATTAAATAAAACAAATCTGCAGTATTACAGAGTAATGTAAGAATATATTTTAAAAATCTTTCCCTAGCATCCAATTAAGAAATTGAACGTTCTTATTACCTAACAAGACTACACAAAAAAAAAACAGGGGTAATATTTATTTTTTCTTGGTATGTATCTTTTTCTCGTCAAGCTCGACATCCCTAAACACGCATTCTGAGTAAATTTATTGAGAACGTGATTTTTGTCTGTCAGGAATAACCGAGAAAACATGCCATAAAATATTATCGCATAACTTTTGATACATAGCGACACTTTCCATGAAGAAATGTATACATATGGAGTATCTTTTTCTGTCACTAAAGCTTTTTTGAGCCTTGAGGCAAAAAAGCTCTGCCAAAGAACGTGCATGATGTCGACATGATGCATGTCACTCATCTTCCTAAAACACTCAGATATTTTGTAAATATTTTGCAAGATTTCTTCCCATGAGAAATGTGCGACAATTGAGAAAAAGTAAAGAAAATTTCTCGAAAGGAATCGTTTTCTCTTTAGAATATAAATAATATGTCATATATAAAAACATGAACAACTAATATTCTAACGTTCAATAAGATATGGAAAAAAAACGCAATTTTTCATCAATATTTTACGTTGAGCAGAAAAAAATCAATTTTTTGCATCAAAGACTGACAAAATTGACTTTTAAATGCAATATTCATAAATGATCTCTGGAAAGAAAAATGATAGATGATAGACTTACAATTTAATTACTCCGATATAGGGGATTTTTTTTTAAACAATATAATTAATATATACCAAAGTTTATTTTAAAAAAATCTGATGTGAGATATTTAAGGTATCGTATAATCGAATAGTTTTTCCGAATTTTACCACATAAAAAATTTTAAATTAGTCATATGACATTGTCATACGGTTATAGAATTCCTCTACTGGATGTAATTGCATATAGATGTAAGCAATGGGGAAATTGTAAGTACAGTGGGACCTCGATAGAGTCAACCCCCGATAGAGTCAATCTCCAATAGAGTTAACAGCTATTTTTTTTACTCTACAGACTCCAATAGTGTCAACTTGTACTCAAATTGACTCGATAGAGTCAACTTTTCTTTTATTATTGAACTAATAATATTATATGATTTTATTATGATCTTTTCGAAATTAAAACCATTTTTTTGTATATCAACGTAGCACTTCTAACACAAAAAAATATTTATATAAGCATATGGAAATTTTATGATAAAATTCGTATATTAACCGGGTAATTATTTTCCAACTAAATAATTTTCATTTCGTGATTTTAAGATTTTTTACCGATTGAAAGTTCTCTTGTCATAAGATTTTTTGATTAAGCCAATTGATTGCAATGTAAGGAATTTTGAGCCATCATTAATTTGGAAGTGAATGATATGATGGCACAACCAAAATATGAACTTTTTAAGGAACTTACTTGTTTAAAAAAAATGTACATGATAAACGATTATAAAAATTACCCTTCTAAAGACAACGTATATATAAATTTATTTTAAGTTATATTTTTAATTTAAAAGATTAGTATCTCAAATGAAAATTTGGATCAAAAAGAAAAATAAAGAATATAAATAATCGTGTTGAATTTATCAATTATCTAGTACAAATATAAACAATAATACCCCTTTCTAACAAAATTTCACAAAATAATTGATTTTTATCGGACTCCAATAGAGTCAGCAGGCCTGGAAATAATTAGTTGACTCTGTCGAGGTCTCACTGTATTGTCGAAACAACTTCATAAAATTGACTGAGATGAAATGTATATATATCTACAGGTTTGTCTAAAAGCTTGTATGTAAGAAACATGAATGCAATTAGAATGATGATTTGTAGACACTTTAGATGAATTAATTTCTCATACTAATCATTCCCAAGCTGCTCTTATCACATTCACATATCGACAAATTGAAGGTTGATGCTCAAGTACGAATGAGCAACAATGTACTGAAACATGCAAATAACAATTCTTTGTTTTAACTCTCAATGCCTCTCGCACACACCTCAATATTTGCGTATAGTGTGGATTCAAGTTGAATTTCCTGGGCAATAAAAATAGGAAAAGATCTTCTTCAATCAGCAATTCAAGATGGAGAGAAAGAAGCTGGTATTTTCAATAAATAATTCATGGCTGAGTAATTGTATGTCTGAAGCACAAAAAAAAATTCACAATGTGTAATTGTTTATGCAAATTCCGGTTGATTTATCTGATGGTCTCGATCAATTTGATTCCCAATGGTTCGGCGGGACGTCTAATTGAGGTGTAAATTGAAATTTAAATTAACCATCAAAATTTTTGCATGGAATGTATGGCTTCGTGATCAGAGAACCAATATTCTCGCACCTGGGTGATGACTTTGAGAGAGGAGATATATATATATATATATATTCTGACTTGAGGAAGTGTCCTCAGTGAAATGTATTCATCCAAACTTCCGTGTGAGATGTGCTCTCGAGAATAAATTATCCGCCAGGAATATTACAAATGCAGTAAGAATTTCTTTTTCCGAATTTATGAGAAAAAAAAAAACAATTTAAGTGGTGCTTGACGGTTGAAAAAAAAAAGTGAAATTTACGGGTGTTTTCGGGTAAAATTTCTGGTATCCACCAGGCGCCTCCATCGTGAAAGCTCAACACGCGTCCGATGAATAATGAAGTGAATTTCGCACGCTGTATAAAAGTACAAATATACAATTTAATGGGGAAGAATCATCCACTTTTCTCACACATACACATCACACAAAACCCAATGGAAGTTGAAGGATTCCCAAAAGTGATGTTTGCACGCTAATAAATTATTTATACGACCGCTCTTGCGTTTTCTTTCTCACACACAACATTTCACTGTTTCATTGAGACATTCTGACACTAAGTTTGAGAGAAAGGCACACAAGATTTACTTCATTAAAGAAGGAGTATTTAGATTTAAATAGTATTAAATATCTCAAGATAGAAATTTCATTACGGAATTTCATTGAAATATTTCTAAAAAGAGATGGCAAAGTGTCCCAGCTTTGCGGTGTGCTCGAACTTACGAAAAAGAGCTATCCGTGTTTTAATTTTTCGCATTCTTTGTAGATATATACAAACCGCTTTAACTACCAATTAAAATGACTGATAAATTTAAAAAAAAATCATTTCAAAATAAGAAATTGCTTAAGAAAAGTAGATTTTAGAATATTTTAGCACGAGTAGCAAATTCTCAAACAAATAAAAAAGTAAATCCGAGAAAGGTAAATCATTTACGGATACTATACCGACTCGTGACCGATTATGTCCAATACAGTCAGATTGGAAATTTCAAGATCTTTCAAAAAAAACTCCAAATTTAAGCAAATCCGTTGAAAAGTACCCCCTCTAAAATGATTAAACTTTGTTCTTCGAAAATCCAATATCGAAATGGTTTTCGAACATAGGTGCCCAAGGACAAAATATGCACTTTGACTACCTCTAAAATATATTCGAAAATAAAAGAAATCTTATGAGCTGTTTACGAAATAAATTAAAAAAAACTTGGTTTTGGAGGGATAAGATTGGGGTGGGGGCAAAAAGAAAAAAGTCTGTCCTGGATAATGTTGACTTATGAGGAGGGGTCGCCGAAGACTGGAAGTCGATATATTTCAGTTCAAGCAGTAAAACACAAGATATCAAATATAATAATTTTTTTTAGTTTATGAAATTTTGGTTTGAAGTTTGAATCGATTTTTAAATTGGAGTTTGAGTTTTAAATTGGTATATTACCAATTATGAATTGATTAATAAGAAACTTGCTAATAAGAAGTCATTACTCTAAATTGGAGTGAAATTTTAAAAATAATTTAAGACAGAAAATACCCTAAAACTCAGACTGAAACTATAGTCCTCATATTCTTCCAAAACTTATTGTAAAATTGTTAGAACTATCGGAGGTTTATCAAAAAGTACATTTAAAGTTTGAGTACAAATTTCAAATAATGTAACAGAAGTTGCAGATATGAAAGCGAAGGTTCAATTTCTCATTAAACCACATGCCGAAAGTCCATTGAGAGCACAATGTTAGTCCCTGGAAAATACACATGAATCAAATGACAGGAGATCTTTTTGCTAACTGTAGCATCAACATTGCCAAATTGGATGTGGAATGGACGAGCTTTCGAGAAGCAAACTAATAAATTCATCGTATATAAGCCATTTCCATCTCTATACTGTTATATATCTCTGTCTCAAACTACGCACTGTCCGTTGAGGTGTATTAATGGTATTAATTGTTCAATATGCAAAAAAGTATATTTTACATAGAGCTTTAGGGGAATTATTGGGAGCATGTCGCACAATTTCATGGACGATATAAAAATAGTTGGAATCGTAAATTTTGCCCATTTGTCGGTGTGAAAAAAAATAGTAATATTGATTGCTGGGAAATTGCCTTCAAAACACCGAGAACCGTCACTTCGTATGAGGTAGAATCGTCAATTATTTCATATTAAAAGATTGTAATCAGAGATTGGAGGAGAAAAAAAATATTATTAATAATAGCAATTAAGTTGCACTTTGCATATCATGAGAATACGCAGCCATGACTTGAAGTACCATATAAATTTCAATTCACGGCAAATGGCAAATTATTGTGCGCTGGAAAATGTGTTGAATGATAAATTAGCACCATCACCTAATAGGATTTAATGTTCACCAACTGTCCAATTGATGTTGATGAAGAAATTGCTAGTAACTTTGTCTCAGTCCCACTTAAAATCATGGAGAATCTTGTCGAGATTCACATATATATATATACTCAATTTTGCTGTAAAAACACATCACAATTAATTGCGCTCAAAAGGCGCTTGTTTAATCATTTATCTTCCAAACAACACGTGGAAATTTGTTTACAAAACAATCACCTTCTCACAATTGAAATTGCGTGATTTGAAGGTGTTGTTCGTGACAAAACTATTACAAAAAAAATTGATGATTTCCATTTTACGACCTAAAGGTCTAGTAAGAATACAATTATAATTATATGCAGTACGATGCAAAAACAAATTTAATAGTATTCACTTGCTTTGAAGTTTATAAAATTTTAATAAATTGAGCATTTAGTCATTCCCAGGTTTTATTGAAAATATGATAATAATTTGATAGTTTTGTTTTTTTTGCAATCATTTATAAGGGATGATTTTATTTCATAAATTTTCAAAATGGTTTTGCAAACTAATACAGATTGTCACACACATAAATATATAAAAAACTCAATTTCAGAATTTCACTATTTGCTTAAAACTATAGTAAACATTATGCCCAGCGCACAATAAATTTTGTTTGTAAATATGTTTTCAAAATTTTCTATGAGAGTGAGCGAGATGACTAGACCTAGATCTCACTCACTCTCATTGAAATCTCACAAATATGTTTACAAAACAAAAGTTATTGTGCGTTGGGCATTATACTTTTATCACATATTTAATCCCTTTTTACTCAATTCAATAGGTACAAAAAATGTATTTCTTTAATTCTAAGCTCATTAGACCACCGATGAGAGAAGGTGCTCAAAGAAATTATTGTTGAAATAGGCATTGAAAAAACTTCGCACAGAATGAAATCGACTTTAAGTGTTGAATCAAATTTTTTAATACATTTTTTTCATATTATGGGTCTTATGGCCCCAACACACTAGAGCAATTTATGTCCATATTGAAGAGTTTTTTCCTACACAAGTGTGGGAAATTTGCTTCAATATGAGCATAAATTTCTCTAGTGTGTAGAGGCCATTATGTCAACATTCAAATATTTGTATAGGAAAAAGTGGGGTAGCTTTGAATTGTTTTTTTCTCCTATTTTTAAATGGAATTGAGCCCTAATATGACGTAATTTAATTTGATTATGGCTTTCACTTTAAGGAGTTCAAACCATTT
Source organism: Phlebotomus papatasi (assembly GCF_024763615.1). NCBI lineage: Eukaryota > Metazoa > Arthropoda > Insecta > Diptera > Psychodidae > Phlebotomus > Phlebotomus papatasi. The sequence continues at coordinate 52,561,857 of NC_077223.1, forward strand.
TATTAAAATTGATTTTAATGAAATTCTTATGGGACAAATGTTGGTTATAGGGTAGATAGGGTAAATAAAAGAGGAATTTATTTATTTATTTACTCTGTCGCAGAAGATTTTCCATTACCTTAATGAAAAATATGATTTTCAAATCATTTTTCAAAAAGCTGTTTTTACTGTCACCGCGCTGGTATAGGGTGGAGTCATCACTTATGAACGATATATACATGAACAGCGTTCAAAAATCTGAGTTCTTACCTTAAATATTATATTAGATGTCAAAAATCAAAAAAAAAATATTAGTTTATGATGTGATTGTGATTTTTCGAAATCTCCTTTATGTAAGAACTTAAGGTTTTTTCAAGCTACCCATAAGTGTATAACGTCCATTAGTGATGACTCCACCCTAGAACCGTCAGAAAAGGCGTACTGGAGATGAAGTGTGCCGAGTGTTATTCAAATTTTTTCCTCGTGCTATCTAACATTTTATATCTTGGATGATCGGTTTTTGGTAATAAAATTTCTGAAGGTATAACTGCTCGAAAAATATTAAAAAGGGCAATTGATTCGTTTTCATCAGATAAAAATTATTAATAAAATAATTTTCTCACTATAACGCATTTAGAAGTCATACGGCTTGGGTATAATAATCTTGAGAATTGAGTCTATTACTTTCAAAGAAATTGAAGAAAACCTGAAAAATAGAGATCGCCCATACCTCCTCCCCTTACATCTAGAAATTCAAAAAGACACTCTTGATTGGAATTTTGTTTTAAAAGGAATTTCTTACAATAAATGTGTATTTGAGCAATATGTTATTTCAAGCCGCAAGACAAAATAACAAATGATGTATTGCTTTCTGTTCGGTTTGAAAATGTGCAAAACACTCTTCCGTTTGATGTGTAGTTTTTGGCAATATTGTGAGAAAATGCAGGTGTTCTATCTGCCACAAAGTAAAAAAAAATGCTACCTCTTATTAGCAATTTTCATGAGAAATGGGTACAGAAAATTTTCACCCACATGAAATTTGGTAATAAATTCACGCGCTTTATTTACTACATTATGTATAATTCAAACTATGCATACTAATCATCCCTAGCCGATTACATCCCTCAATTTGCATAAATTACATTAATTACCCACCCTTTTGAGACCACACTCTTCCACTCCGAAGGCCTCAAATGCAACGTAATGAAGCTTTTGTGCCACATTCTTGTCTCTCACTTGAGGCGTCTCCTCGATTTTCTCATTCATTGCCTCGAAATTCAATTAGAAAATTCCATATTCATTTGAGGGCAGGGAATTAAAAGGATTAAAAGAGGAAAATAATAATATCTCGCGAAAAACCCCACTCTTCATTACGCATCCGACAATTAAATACTCGCTAGAACATTCCTCGTGGATAGACATCGACATGGGAAATCCCCATGAAAATTCCGCAGTGTCTCTCCTGGTTCTGTTCTCTCCGGTAGTATGTTTCCTACATTGAGCTTTAAGCTTTTCCACGTGCAAAAGCCAGAGCTGAAGATTATTATAGTACATGAACGGGTGTGACATATGTATATTTGCAAAGAGTTTTAAAATCTCATGGGAATCGTGAATAGAAATACAATTTCTGGGATTTTCAAATGAAAGCAATAATGCCAAAGAAAAATTCACAAATGCTCGAATAGAAAAACTAAAAAAAAATAGTTAAATAGTTAGAATATCAACGTTTTTTTTAGTAATATGCACCGATTTGTGGATAATTGTAAAATTTATTAAAAATATCAATTCATTCATTTTACTGATCAATTGCACGTCTGGTATAAAACACGTTTATTGTTAAATTAAAGGTTTTTATTAATCATTTCAATTTTATTTTGAAATAATCGCAAGCACCATAAAGGGGTTTCATGCTGGTCTTTTCATTGAAAAAGACTGGACAAGAAAAAAGATGAAAAAATAAAAATGGTTACAATAAAAGATCTCTGGAAGATACCCAAATCGGAGTCGATATGTCTCATTGTTTTGCCTCTACTTCAAGTAACTGACGAACAAACTCTCTGTAGACCATATTCTTTAAAAATATTTGCAAAATAGCACATTTTTATACTAGAATATGATCCTTTTGTTGGGTGATCAAAGGTAGTGTAGAAATGAAGAATATAAGATTAAATTTGTTCAACAAAAATCAAATTTGAGAGATCTCGAAAATTTCATGAAATCAAAATTCACATCATTTTCTTTCTCAATTGATTTAACACACTTTCGCATTCTGATTCTCCCTTAAAACAGCACAACAAATTCAATTTAACAGCCAAAAAGATAAAGAATTAAAAAAAAAATGAGAAAGAAAACGATGGAAATTTCGATTTCATTAAATTTTCCTAATCTAAAAGATATAACCCGGATGCAATTAAAACAATACAATTTTCGTGCAAGTTTGGTTAAAGACAAAGTAAAAAGATTATCGTTTTACCTACAACTATCTTAAAAGTTAATTATTAGACCCGTTTTTGTAAAGATTTATGTTTCTTACTTACCAAAAGTAATTATAGTATTTTACTAGCCAAATTTAAAACTTTTACTGTCCGATTTTAATTTTTTGCTGATCAAATTTGATTTTTATATTTTCGGCATATCTTTTAAATCAGGAAAATATTAAGAAATCGAAATTCATTTCCTTTATCAAGCGTTTTACGTATGTCTATCCCACTCCTTGGTACTCATAAATTGGCTTGAACTAAATTGAATTTATTGTGATATTTAAAAGAAGAAAAGTACGAAAGAGTGGAAAAGGCATGTGCAAAACCCTTAAAAAAAAAGGATGTGAATTTTAATTTCATGAAATTTTCCTGATCTTAAGATGTAGGTACTACAGCAATTACTGAGACCGAAAGTGTTCTTTCAAGCTTATTTGTTTGTTTACATTCACGAATAGAATAGTCAGAGAATATCTTAAGTAGAAAATCATATTTATTCTGTAGGGGAGGATGGGGCAGATTCACCCAGATAACTTTTTTTCAAAACTCATTTTCTAAACGAATACGAACCATAATCAAACTAAGTTCAAATATCTCAGGGTATTAGTCACGAGATGTGACAAGTTAGACAGCGAACTATCATCACGAGTCAGTCAAGCTTCTGCAGTAATGAGAGGGCTTGGCAGAAGCGTGGTGAGAAAGGCCGAGCTTAGTACTTCGGCTAAATTATTGCTTTTCACACCTGTGTTCATTCGGGTCCCGGTCAATATCCCGAAAGCCAAAATCCCGAAAGCCGAAATCCCGAATGCTAAAATCCCGAAAACCTAAATCTCGAATTCTTAAAAGTGTCATAGCTACTCCCACGATTGCACTTGCGCTTGCTGGAGGCAAAGGGAAATTTTCTATGTCTTGGAAAATTATTCTACACATTATCCTCCATATTTTCATCCCTTTTCAGGATTTTGGACATTCGGTATTTTGGTTTTCGAGATTTTGCCTCATTTCTTTGTTTCTTTGATTTTGTTTCTTCGGCTTCATAGAGATCATAATTTCGATAGTAGGCATGTTCAGCGCATGAATAGAGAAAGATTCCCCAAAAAAGCAATGCAAGCCATTATGAAGAGGTACCGACCTCGGGGCAGACCTAGGACAAGGTAGCTGAATCAAATTCAGGATCTTGTCTTAGAGCGCCTTGGAATCGAAGCCGAACACCTTCCTGAAGTGCTGGAAGACTGTCTTAGATGTCCTAAGCCCGCAACACCAATAGGGATAAACGGTTAAAATTGAAAATGATGATGGTGATGAATAAAAACTAAGTACGTTCCGTTAATCTCTCTTAAGTATTGACTATCTGAGAATACTCAGAACAATTCCTAACTACAGTGCCCGCTCTCTAATCCGGATCGGCGTAATCCGGACGAGTTATCGACGGATATATTTAAAATAATTTTGAGGTTATGTATGCATGTGTATTCAGCAATGAAAATGAATTATCCTGCGATGTTTTTGTTTAATAAATGAAGTATAATAGCATTAGTCTTTTTAAGCTTCTTTAAAACTTTTATTTTATTTCTACAAAAAAAAACTTGTATATTATATTTTCGAGACGTTGAACAAATTAAAAAAATCCATCCGGATTATGAAGCGGACATCTGGCATTTTGTCTCCCAATCATCCGGATTACAAAGCGGGCACTGTAAATATTTTTCGTCCTAAAAATCTCGATTTTCGAAATTAATCTACGCGTGAAACTACACCACTCTCCCCTATGTACAAAGAGAACTTCTACATATCCTTCTAAAGACTTGAAGAAAATTGATTATAGTTATTTTAGGGATATAATGAAATAAGTCACCAACATAAATATTCCACACATTCTAAAGTGAAAATAATTTAAAATTCCTAGCAGTTTTCCCATAAATCTTAAACACACTAAATTCCATGAATTGGTCAATTTTGCATTTGTGCCAATAATTTTATTTTATGAGCAATTTCCAATTCAATTTTCTACATAACTTCAATAGTACTATCATGATTTTATTTGATATGTTGCGGTTGGACCTGACAACTAGAAATTTTGACTAAATTTATTTTCGAAAATAAAATTTAAAAAAAAGACAATTTCATAAAACATTTTATAAATAGAAGGAATTTTCGAAACAACCATCCAACACAAACATTGTGTTGCGTGAATCATCGGAGTTGACCTACTGGTAGCACATTAATTTTCCTTATCATGTAACTATTTATTATTCATACCTTTATGACACCATGCAGGCCGTTTTAAAGCTTGAAGTGCATGAAAAAAAAAATTCTTTATTGCTTTTTAATTATTTGCCAGCTAATAGTAAATTTTAGATGTTTTACGATGGTCTTACTGAAACTTTTGATGAGTTTTAAAGAGATGTAAATAATGCATTTCATAAATTTTTGGCAAACCTAGAAAGCTATTTATATTTTTGTGGTGGACCAATTTAAGTTTATAAATATTTATGGCTCTTAAAATATATTTTTAAATATTTAAACTACATACATACATCAGCTTAAATAAAACTACATTGACATGAAACTCATATAAATAATGGACAAAATCGTTAAAATGGTTAAAATTGTTGAAATTTGGAATAAAAAAAAGTAACTTTTAATATTGAAATGCTTCAATCTTATTCATGTGCATCATTATCTTTATTATTTACTTCACTAAGTTAAACATAGTAACGGCGTTATGACACTTGTACATTAAAATTTTAATGTGATTCACATTAATTGTCGCTTGTGAGCGTCCAAATATGTTATTTGTGTCTTTGAGTCACTTAATATTTGGGGTTTTTTTTATTTATTGATAAAGAAATGGACTTGGCCTGCAAAAATAAGTTTAAATTTACCTAAAGCATAAATATTTTTCACATTAAAAAAATTAAAGAGAAAATCGCATTAAAGGCCTCTACACATTCATTGGCAGCAATTTTCGTCAAAAATTGCATTTTTGACAGAATTTTCAAATTTTCACCTGCAGTAGTTCAGACAATTTTCTTCAAGAAAGCCATTTTTGACGAAAATTGCTTCCAATGTGTAGAGGTCTTAATACAATAAATCAATTTATATCAAATTTTGCGGGCCAAGTCTACCTTTTTATCAACAAATAGATCAAATTTTGAATATAAAATGATTCAAACACACAAATTACACATTTGGACTCTCACCATCGACAATTAATGTGAATCATATTAAAATTTTAATGTGCAAGTGTGATAACACAGTAAGAATGGGAAGAATGAGGATATAATGGATATTATTAATAATGTCGTCAGTATTAACATTTCGTCCAAATTGGACAGACCCCCCATTGGTTGCTTATCTTTGCCCTCTTGTGCCGGATCGTCGCGATTGGCTTGGGGATTCTTTTGGCTATTGGCTGATATCGCTTCCTGCCCTTTTCCTTTTCCTTTGAACATCACTCTCTTCTCGTCTCATTTTTTCTCTTTTTCCATTTTTCGCGGAATATCCACTTTTTCTGTAGTTGTTGCATTGCCGCTTTTCTCTTGTTTCTGATGTTTCCACTTGCGCTCCTTCTTTTTGGATGTCTTTTTTTCCTTTCTCTTGATAGATTTTTTATTCTTTTTTCTTCCACCTTGAATATTATTAAGTACGTTTATGTCTCTTCCTTTGTGACTCCATTTTTCTGACTGAACCAGTGGCAACAACACGTGCTCTCCCTTGGAGCCCGTTGTCACTTATTGATCCTATGCCTATCCTTTGTGACTGCTTCCTTCCTCCTTACCAGGCCAAATGATGATTTTCACCTATTTGTTGTATTTACTTATGTATTTATAAATATATTTATAACTCGATTATATGAGTTGGCATATACGGTCTGTGATCCAGGGTTTCTGCCGTTTACCTGGTGAGGCCGGTTTTGGTAAGTCGGCGGCAGTCGCAACCACAAAATAGGTATATGGAAAATAAATTATCTTATCTATTAATAATATTCTGTTCGTTATATCTTTCCAGCGACAACTACGTCGCGTCGGATGTCGGACTCTGACAAAGATCGTCCTCTATTGGAGGCTCTAATCAGCGGAGATGACCAACCACCACCGAAATTTGAGGGAAGTCCACGCAGGAGACATGCCTGCAGTGGACGCTTCCTCACAATGCACAAGAGACGTCGCAAGAAACTCACGACGCGGTGTCTAGTGCAAGATGTTGCCATTCTTGATGACATTCTCCACGGCCAAGTCCAGTGTATCCTTAATCAAGTCGGCAATTGGCGATTCAACGCCTTCACCCTCGAAACGGTCACTGGAGGTGAGTCGTAAGAATTTACAAACTCATCCGTTGGATCAGCAACTGTACTAACTGCAGACACAAAGTCAATGCAGTTGACATAGTTGTTTGATCCTACTGACAAACTATATAAAATAATTTCGGCTCTAAGAACCAAATATTTTCTCTAGGACGATCACTGCCTGTTCTATGTGTTCACTTGTTCCATTGGTACGGCCTATTGGACCACTTCAACTTAGATGTAGTTAGGTTATGGAAATTGTTCACGCTGATCGAGGAGGGGTATCATAGCACTAACCCCTATCACAACGCCATTCATGCCACGGACGTCACCCAGGCCATGCATTGCTTCTTGCAGGAACGAAAAATCCTGGAGCACCTGGAACCATTAGAGATCATGGCTTCACTAATTGGGGCCGTGACTCACGATCTCGACCATCCAGGCGTCAATCAACCCTTCCTCATTGCCACCTCTAACCATCTAGCTGCCCTCTACGAGAACACCAGCGTTCTCGAGAACCACCATTGGCGCTCAGCGGTGGGTTGTCTGCTAGAGAGTGGTGTAGCCGAGCAGATTCAGCATATCAGGCCGGAACTCGAGCGCCAGATAAGCTCTCTAATCCTTGCTACGGATATAACACGTCAGCAAGAGTTCCTCAACAAGTTCCGCAATTTCCTCAATACACAAACTCTGGACATGAGGCAAGCAGAGCACCGTCACTTCATTCTCCAGATCGCCCTTAAATGTGCCGACATCTCTAATCCCTGCAGGCCATGGGACGTTAGCAAAAAGTGGAGTCAGAAAGTCTGTGAAGAATTTTTCAGGCAGGGTGACTACGAGAGACAACTCAATCTGCCTGTGACCTCACTCTGTGATCGCTTTTCGACGACTGTGCCCAAAATTCAAGTAAAATTGTCTTTGTACTCCTCTCAAAATGGTTAAACTTATATTTTTTTGTGGGTTTTTATTTTAGGTGGGTTTTTTCAAATTCGTTGTGACACCTTTATTCGATGAATGGCATCGGTTTCTAAGCACAGAACTCTCCACCAAAATGATGCATTTCCTCAAGTACAATCAAGTTCAGTGGGAAAATCGTGTTGCTGCTGAATTGGCTGAGGAGACCAGAACAGAAATTAGTGATGCTGAACTCCTAGAAGAAGAAGAAGAAGAGGAAGAGGAAGAAGAAGAAGAAGCTGATCGAATAGATGGAGCAATGGCTAGAGCTGAAGAGGAAGAAGTATGCGTTGAACTCTCAGACAGCAGTGAAGTGCTAATCCCAACGACAACAGTTGTCAAACTCCCCCGACGAAGTTCTCTTCAGGTGCCCAGACTTACACACTCTCGTCATGATAGACGACATTCAATGCCTGTGAATGCACCACGAATCATCCTGCCATCGAAAGATCATGCATCTGGAAGTACGATTCAGGAAGATGTGGAAAATAGATTTGAGGACAGTTTCTCCTTGCTTTCCTCAGACAGCGATTCTGGACCAAGAGCTAGGTCTTCCGGGGAGAGTGTTCCGGATCGTGAACGCCCTCTGAGTGCTGAAACTTTGGTACCAGATCTCAGTATCGCCACCATGACGGACAGCATCTGTGCCAATCGCTTAAATTTTGTAATGCACGGCGGAAGTGTTGGAAATACAAGCGCATTGGCCCATTCAGCCGCTTCTAAGCAATTAATACGGCAACAGACTTTCCCACCTTTGCAGCCCTATGTCCGAACGAGGTATATGTCAACAACGGCTGAATTGGGAGGATGTGCAGAGGCTCTTGCTGAGAGTCGATCAAGCTCGTCAGAGTCTCAAGGAGATGAACAACGAGGGGTGCTGATTAGTAAAAAGGAAGGTTTTAAGCGTCCTGATCAGGATTTTGCCCCTCATGCCAGCAGTAAAATGGCCAAGTTGGCAATTGTGCCTGGCCAGAAGGAGAATCTCGATCCCACCATTATGCGGCGAACACTGAACCGACGTCGTGGATCGGCACCAGTCGCTGCTGTTGGGGCAACATCGCGTGCCCCTGACTCAGTTCCGCCGGTCAAAGAGCCCGTTCAACTGGTCATCAGATCATGCGGAGACCACATGGTTCGACGTGGCTCTATGCCGGCAGATGCCATTAAGATCAGTGAGTACCTCCTAATCTTTGCCAAAATTACCCTTAACAATAAAAAAAAAATTCGATAACTTAGTAGGCTATCGAATTATCCAGTTAGAATTCAGAAGATCCATTTCTTTGGCCAGGAACCTAACAATCACCTTGCCTCCTTGCAGCCACAGTCGACGTTGGTAGTCAATCAGACAATGGATCCACCACCTCTGCCGTTCCCGCCACCTTCTCATCAATCCAACGGCGGAGTTCGATGCCCTGTGAGAATCTCGCTGCCCTAGGACGATCCAATGGCAAATCGCGCAATCGGAAAAAACTTCTGAGGCGACGCTCTTCTGGTGGAGCAGAGATCCTCAGTCCAATCCTCACGGAAGAAACCACTTCAAGCAGCAGTGGCTCCGCGTGGTTTCGCTTCAAACGCGACATCACGCGGAGTCGAACAGACCAGGATGCTCTTCTATCGCGTCGTCGTGGTTCACTGCCCGTCGAAGTGCTTGCAGTGGGGTTGTCTGGTGAGTTACATTTTATTCTTCTTTCAAGCTCACTTTTCATAAATAATGAGCTTGTGCTTTGCACAAGAATGACATGTTTCAATAAAGTTTTTTTTTTATTGAATTGTTTGAAGATGGGGGTAAAAGTTTGTAATGGGTGTTTATAGTAAATTCATCATCCATTCAGAATTTCTCCATGAAATATTGATGAAAATTTTCTATATAATGAATGGAATACAGGTCATTTTTCTCATCTGTTTCATAACACTAAACTGCACTTAACTCTCTTCATATTACACAAAAACAAAATATAATAATAAAAGTATTTCTCCACAACAAATTTTATTAAACAATATTATATTCCCATTGCGTAATTAATTTAACCGGATCTAAATTACAGAGTCAATTGAATAAAATATAATTTTTTATTTGCCGTACAAGGAATATTGGGTAAATTTAGCCAAATGCTGAAATATAATAGATGGGGCAGTATTTTCCTAAAATGATTGGATAAAAATAACTTTGGTCGGAATATTAAAAAAAAAACAGAATTTTTAAATTGTAAATGCATAGTCAAATAGTTTTTGCAACAAAAAATTAAGAAGGTCTGAATATAAACTATCTTAACATGTTCGATTTGGCTTATGCCGGTTTCAGACTGGAGGTTTTGCCCAGTTTCCGAAGGTCTCAAAAGTCTAAAAATAACATGCCATTTTATTGACTTTTCAAAATCTAATGGATCTTTTGCCCTTAATGTTTAATCCTAAATAACAATTCCCTAAAAAATCACGTTTGATAAAGAATTAGAGGAGTTAAACCAGATGGCTAAGCCTTAGGTCTGAAGCCCGTATTAGGGTAAGTGTACCAAATTCCGGCCAGCTTGCAACTTCGCCCACTTGTTTTATTCCTCAAATTTCTATGAATTTTTAATTTTTGCATACTTTTTTAGAGATTATACAATGCAAAAAAAAAACCAAAAAATGTCGCTTCAACGAATAAGATGATGTGAAAAAGACTTTGTAAAAATTCCAAAAGGGCAAGGAACTAATGACATCATTGGTATCCGAAATATCACCCAAACCCACATTTATATTTTTATTCATTTTAAAATGTATTAAGAATGATTTAAAAAAAAGCACAGGCGATAAACTATCTACAAGGTACCAAGCAATAGGAGAGACTAGGGCAAAAAGTCACAAAACGGATATTTTATTTTTTTACAAGCTACTCGAGCGCTTCAAAAATTTCTAATTAGCGCAGTTTTATAGGAAATTTACCGGTCTACAACTTTGTGAAAGTAATTTTTCTCTATTTTGTAAGGAAATACGTTTTTTCAAGCAAATTCTAAAAGGTAATTTTGCGACTATTCTCAAAAATGATGGGGCAAATAGTACCAGACATTGGGTATATTATCATATTTTGATTCGCTTCATTACAGGCTTCCGTAAATTTGAAAAAATACCTACAGGACATATTTTCATAGAAAATTTATTCATCTACACCTTTGTAAAACACCGTTTTCTCTGCGAGAAAAGTGACAAAATGAGAAAAGCGCTTTTCAAGCTATTTTAGAAAAAAACACACAAAAGACTGCAAATCGTTTGACCAATGCAAACAACAAGCAACGAGACATGATAATGACGTTTCTTTTCGCCGAGAGACATCAAAAACTGCTTCGCTGTTTTGTTACTTTTCGCTCTATATCTTTTGTTACTTTTTACCCCAAGTGGCCATTTTTAATAAAAGGATTTCTGGAGAAAAGAACTTTTGTGAAATTCTAAAATAGATAGCGGATTCGTATTCAAAAAATCCAAATTATTTAGAAAATATTCAGCAGTGCGTCAATTTTGGAAAATAAGTAGATAATAATTGTTATCTTCTGCAAGGAAAATATTTCAAAAATAGGGCTAAAAATTTCGATATTTTTTATTTTCTAAATTCCTTGTTCGAATTCTAAGAAACTTACGACATTGAAGAAGGTCTATGGTGGCTATCTATAGAAAAAAATTTGAGTCGCTATCTTTTTTACCTTGGAAGATATTGAATTTTGAATTTTTCGATTTGTGAATTTTTGGCCCAGTTTCCCCTACTCCGTGAAAAGAAGTAACAAAAAAATTCAATCTGTATTAAAAATATTCCATTTCAAATTTCAGACATAAGGGCATGCATCCAACTATGCCGAAATTTGGTACAATTGCCCTAACCCTTTAACACTTAAACCTATCAAGACCCGGTCAAATTGACCGGTTCAAAATTAACACATATTTAAATGGTACAATGTCACTATTAAACAATGAATTTCTTAAAATATACTTGTAATATATTTTTCCGTGTTTAAATTTTAATTTTTTGCTCTTTTCCAAGACAAATTTATTGAGTATCCTATCCTAACCGCCGTTTGTCATCTGACCGATAAACAATCAAAAACGGTCGGTAGGTTTAGTGTTAAAAACGAATTTTTCGAAATTTTTCGAAATAGTTAGAGGACAAAATAACTTTTTGTAGTCAATAAAAAATTGTTTTTTTTTATTTTTACGACACCGGTGACCCACTCGTCCTTCAAAGGTTAAATGAACTTCAGATCACTTTTTTTTTAGATTTTTTGTGACCAAAATTTCGCATAAAATAATACGAAAAGGAGAATACTCAGAACTTACAGCAATGTTACTTTACTGGTGTGAAACACTTTATATATGAGTTTGAGCCAACCAATCCTAAGAAACCTTAAATCGACTGCAAAAACCATACTCAAAAAACACATATTTTACAAATTTTATGATTTTTCTCTATCATTATTCTTTTTATATTTCTTCATTCTTTGTTTTTATAACCTTTAACTTTTATCCAGAATATATATATTACTTCTCTGAAAAAGAAATTTCAAGAAAATGCCAACAAAAGTCGATGTATTTCGTATAGGGATTGTACATAGCAAACCGTTGCATTATCTCACATTTATATAACATGAAAATCACATTTTTTTTAAACGAGGGAATAAGAAAGTATTCGAGTCCATTAGGAGTATCCTCAAAAAAAAAAGTTTTTGAGCCAACTCTATGACTGAGTGAACGCATTAAATCATGAAGATTTAACGTATTGAGAGGAGTTGAAAGTGTGCTGTTGTAATTTATTATATATTCAACATAGATTATGATATTCAAGGATTAAATAAAAACATTTCAGAAATCAGTGAGAAAATGAATAGATAAGAAAATAGTTTGTTCTAAGAAAATATTCATTGAGTTCTTCTCTATATTAATATCCCATACACAATGCACAGGTTTCGAGATAAAACCAGTTTTAAAATTCTATTCATCTGAGAATTTTCTTCTTAATAAATCTTAAAAAAAAACTTAACACGATGGACTATGAGTTGGTCTAATACGTTTAGGAAGCACTAAGAAAACCAACAATCCTAGTATATGTCTAACTATGAAAGATTAACACCTATTGTAGCACAGGTTTTAGATTGGAGCTTTAGCTCAGTTCCCAAAGGTCTCGAGAAATTCAAATTCAAAATAACAATAAATTTTTGTGATTTTTCTAAACCTAATGGGTCATTTTTGAACCCTTGATATTCAATCATAAGCCAAAATTTTCCTTAAAATCTTGCCTGATTCAGTTAAACCATATGGCTAAAACCAGGTCTCCAAAACCAGGTTAAACCAGGTTCCGAAAAAAAGATATATTCCCCACTTTTTTTAAAGCATAATATTCATAATATTCCTTAAACAACTTTGTGACCAGAAACATTTTTATAAAACCAGTTTTAAACTGCAATCGAGTTACTGCAATTGGCTTGCAATGGGACTGATAACAAATTAATGAACTTTCAAAAAAAAAACCCAAATCCTACCAAACCGGTTAAAAAATAGACCCTCCACAGTAGTTAACTTTGACCTTCAAAACTACAATATGATAAATTTTCCGATCAACGAAATTTTCGCCTATAATATTCAAAAATCATCGAAAACACTTGGACCAATTTTGTGAAAAAAAAAACGAAAAACATGGTTTGGGATAGAGGAAAGTAGATCGCCAGAGGTAATGTCCATTTATGGGGGGAGGGTTCACCGAAGTCGATATCTCTCCCCGTTTGATCTCTAACTCGAAAACAAGTATGAGACCAAATAAAAAAAAACAATTTTACAAAAGGTACTTTACGGATTTATTATCGATGAATACCGATGCAACCGGGTTCGATATTCCAAGACCTTTCCAAAAAATCCATATTTAACCATACCGGTTGAAAAATGGGCCCTCCAAAGTGATTGATCTGATTCAAAATGGCGAATTTTTCAGTCATAGGTATGTCTGGACGAAATTTTCGCCTAGGCTACCTCTAAAACATATCATAAAATCATTTTAAAAAAGCTTTGGACCAATCTCGAGAAACGACGTGACTTTGGAGGAGATAGAGGAAAGTAGGGAAAAAAAGAAAAAAAAACCTCTAAAGATAATGTTACTTTTATTTAGGGACACCGAAGACCGGAAATTATCGCTTATGATTTAAACTCCGAAACAGTGGCAAGTTGAAAAAACGCGATTTTATTTTATATGCTGCTCTCTCTTTAAGTTCAAGCAGAAAAAATTAGTCTAATTTATTAAAATCAAGATTATTGGAAGCAAAGAGAAAATCTCTTTACTTTCCCCTTGGCAAAAGTTCAAGGAACATTTCTTTGTTTTAATAGTTCTAAATTGAGTATAAAAAAGTAATCAAATTTTACTCTTTGCAGACTTATATGTGATTTTTAGTGTTCTTTTGCCAACGTATTTTGACGGATAAACTTTTAAAAAATAGTGCAGAGCAAAACTACATTTTAAAACATTCCATTACAAAAGTTTCATTTCGTACACTCATAAGTTTATGTTACAAAATGAATGGCCCCAAAACCCTCACAAAGATGGTTATTCGCGCGAAAATGGCAGGAAGTTGGATAGGAAGTTACTTGAGAATGCTGCACACAAAAGGATATCGCAAAGTTTGATAGTGGTAGGGGGGTGTTTGGGTAGAAAAAAGTGGCGAGAAAAGTGAAAAACTTTCGTCTGGCGATATTTTATCATTTTTCCCACCACAAAACTCTATTGGGGTGAATGTGACTGGAGAAAGAACCATTTGCGGTGGGAGATTCACCTTTTTTTTTAGTTCCATCTGTCTACGTGAAAATTTACCCTTACCCATACTCATCCTAATAGTACAATCCCTAGCGAAGAGTGCAATTTATCGGTTGTACGATGCCAGCAAAATGCAATTCACGTTTCACGTGCAAACAAGGAAACTTTCTTCCCCCATTACCCCATGCCAATTGAGCCCCTGTCAAGAAGACTAAGCGAGATAACACATAGCACACGTGAATGTATACGAATCTGGGGCTTGGAAGGAGGAACACATGCAAAGTTTCATGTTGGAAAAATATTATACAAAAAGACTATAGAAGTTGTATGCCTCAAAAGCTCCATAAACTCCAAGTTATAGGAAATGTACTCAAATTTCATCTATACAGAGCATTTTCGATTGATTTTCCTTATGACTGCTTCCGGGAGTATTCCTTGATCTCCCTTAGAATTCTCTAGTTGAATTGAAATCCTGCGGAAACTGCATTAGTTTTAAGGATTAAACAAACTTTGCTGTGTACACTAAAGAGCATAAAAAATCAGAAAATTTCTTTGCTATACTCTTCTTTTGCCACTTGATTACTAGAAAAATAAAAGAAAAATCTTTAGGAGGGATTGTACGAATAAAAGAAATCAGAGAAAGGATCTTCTAAGAAAAAAAAGAATCATCGAAAGAAATGGCTTTGAGTTTGTTGAGGTTTTTAAAATAGAAGAAAAGGGGAAAAATATTTCCTTTGGCTTTCCATTCATTCATTGAAGTGGTTATATACAGAGTTTTTCTTTTCCCTTTCAATCTTATTAATGACTTCAAAGTTTCTAAAAGTTGATTTTCTTTTATACAAATGATATTCTTTAGAATCTCTGCAGACAGTTTGTACTTAAAATGTAAAGTGAATGATGAATTGTTTATAAACAATAATTAATTATAAAGCTGTTGCACTGAAAAATGAATGCACTACATACATAAAGTCAAAAGAAACTCTTCTGTAATTGGCATAGTTCCGAATTGATGATAAACTAAGAACCTTTATTGTCTTATGAACTTATTAAAATTGATAAGATGGGAAGTATACGAGCACTTCCGCTATTCTAGCTTGGGTTATTCATGAACCTCATGTTTAACTCTCTCTGATTTAATATGAAATTGATTAAAATAATAATTAATTTTAAAGTGCAATTTTGTACTAGAAATTCACTATACTTTTTTTATTGTTTGCGAATGGATCTTTCAGTCTGAAGTACAGTAGGTTTCAAAAGTTTTTTACCTCATGTATGTTCGGGATACCAGGTGCAAAAAATTATTGAAAAAATTACTTTTTAAGTTTTTCTTTTTGCAAATTAGTTGCCTGTAATCCGCAGATCTTACTTATGCATTTCGAAAAAAATTATTTCATTATATTTCATATAAAATATAATTGTTTACCAAAAGTAGTTTATTTTTGATTTTATGTCATTTGAGAGCCCAATGGTGAATTTTGCACATTTTGCACATAAATAACAAGAAATAATATGTTTTGTGATAATTTACAATTTACGCTAAAAATGGCAAGTTAGATATTTTTGACCATTTTGAGTAACTTTTCAAATGAGGCAACAAACTTTTGACGCATGAAAAATTAACAAATTTTGGAAAACAATTATTTTTTATATGAAATAAAATGAAATGATTTTTTTTTCGAAATACATAAATAAGATCTACGAATTACAGGCAACTAATTTGCAAAAAGAAAAATTTTAAAAAGTCATTTTTCGCACCTGGTTTCCCGAACATACATGAGGCAAAACACTTTTGACACCTATTGTACCGCACTCAAAGAGAGAGAAATAATATAAATATCGCAATCCGCTTTTTTCAACTCGTTACCGGGTTAGGTCAAACGGAAAGATATATCAACTTCTTGAGGAAGCGTGCCCCTCTTAAGAAAACCTTATCTTCAAACTCTTTTTCCTTTTAATGTTTTTGGTTTATTTTCGAAACATATCCAAAGATTTCTTTTATTCTCTGATTTATTTTGGAAATAGCCCCAAGTGAACATTTCGTCTATAATATACCAACGTCCACATTTACCTCCTTCAACAGATTTTTCAATCTCAAATATTTAAATTACTCTAATATTATTTCAGAGTCAGTCTGAATAAATGCTACTCAACACTTGAAAATAAAATCATTAAAAATTTGCAATTTTGAGAATTTTAAGTTTAAGATTTTATAATAATTTATAAATCAATTTGAATCAACAATAAATTTTCATAAATACAAGAACTATGCGAAGAGTTCACGGAAAACTCTATCTCTTCAGTTCAAGCGTTCTGAAAAGCCGAGATGGTTTGCCATAACTTTTCTCATGTGAATAAGCCACTATTGTATAATGTTCTTTTATTGAATTATAAAAGAGAAAATAAAAACATAAACACATAAATATCATTTAAGAATTTAAAAAAAGTCAAAATGTAAATAATTTATATAAAGTAATTAGAATTTTGTTAAATTAAAAAATACTCGAAAATTTTAACAAACTAAAATACAAGAGTTTTAAATGAGAGTTTTAAGAATAAATCGTAATGATCATATTTCACAAAAGATGAACAAATAAATTTAAATCCACATCTATCCGCAATAAATCTGAGAACACGAAATTAATAAACATTAAAAACTATTCGAAATCTTTCGAATTAAAAAGAAATCTATTCTACTTAGTTTATAATGAAACAAAATCCAGAAGTACATTATTCTAAAGAATTGGAAAAAATACTTATGGGGCAAAATGTGGCAAGCAAATTCAAAATTCAAAAGGACAATGGGCAAAAGTGATCTGTTGTGCGTCCACCAATGAGATCTACATCATTGGATAAGCATTTGTTAAGGTAACAACTTTTGTTCCGGGCCAACATGGGGGAAAAGTTCTAGAGCATATAAAAACAATTTTCGTAGAAGAAAAATAATTTCTTATATGAAATATGCGCATTTATACTGTCTCTTTTTTAAGGAAAACATAAATTGCAACACAAAATATATTAAATGTGTAGATTAAATATATTTAATCGACCTCATTGGGCTGAATAAAATAGTTGTATATCTCTATAAAAAAAAACTAATATACATTTTTAATGCGTTGTATAGATTGATATGGCCTCATTGTATCCATTGATTTCAATAGATCATTACATATTTTGACTAATTTTACTGCTCGAACTCTACGGAGAGAGCAGTATATAATCCCTCGATTTTTTAACCCCTCCCCACAAATTTCCACCTTCCACCCCCCGAAGACCACTTTTCTCAAGAAATCTTCACGTTTCAGACAATTTCTGAGAAATGTCGTCACGCTGTTTGTCCGTCTGTCCGTCCGGCTGTCGCCAGCTCTAGAGGCCAAAATCTCGGTTAGAGATAGAGGCTTGGGACCTTCGGGGGACCCCCCCCAAAAGTCAACCCAAGGATCGTTAACATGCCCCTCATTTTCCCCCACCCCTTCCCATCCCCTCCAAAACTATGTTTTTGGGATTACTCGAAAACGCGTCGTGAGATTTTTTTCATTTGTGAATATGTTTTAGAGATTACGCAGACGGATATTTCGTCCATATACGAAAATACCGTTGAATCATTCCTAATAACGGTTTTTCAAGGTCAAAGTTAAAAAGACACTAGAGTGCGCATTTATCAAGCAAATGAAGTCATGTTTGGGGTCGTTGGAAAGATCTTGGAATTTCCGACAAAAGTAAACCGGTTCAAATTGGTTTTGAGCCGGTTCATAACCGATAAAAAATTTTTATCTGAAAATCAATCCTATTACTTTTAAAGCCATTTTGGGGGATCTTTTGAGAGATTTATGAATCGGTTCAAATCGGTTGAGAACCGATAAACGGTAAATGATGCGAAAGTACTATTGCGGTATAGCATCTAAGTCACGAGTTCGAGCATTTCGCAAAGCCTGGGACGCTTTGCCACCCCTTTTGTAACTGTGATTTATTTTGAAATCGTAATCTGGTTTTACATATATGACTGAATAGCCTTACATAAACCTAGTTTTCATGCCGAGTTTCAGCTGTCTACTTTTTCTCAGAGAGGAGTTATAGTGAAAAAAGTCCTCATTTTCTATGGCGACTTCTGGAAGGGATGGTAGTGGGAAATATATATATATACACGATTAAAGAGTCTTCCACTACCCTTGATCCTATGCCAAGTTTTTGATTTCTAGTTATTTTCACAGAGGAATTATAGAGTAAAAAGTCGTTATTTTGTATGGGGGCTACAAAAAGGGGTGGAGATGGGAGGAGCTAATATACATGGTTAAGAAGCCTTTCATAAACCTTCTAACTTCCAAACAAGTTCCAACTTCCTACTTCTTTTCAGAGAGAAGTTATGATGAAAAAAGCCCATATTTTGTATGGGGGCTATTGGAAGGAGGGGTGGGGGAAGGGGGTGGTATACATGGATTAATACCTTAAGTCATACACAGACTCCATACCGAATTTCATCATATGAGGTCCAGCCGATCTTTAGTAATTCGATGTCAAAATAGTATTTTTTCGAAAGGATAAATGCGTTTTTACAAGCATTCCCAGCGAATATCGCCCTGAGTCTCGGCAGTTTTTCATACTTAATCATTACCTAGTCCCGTGGACACAACACAGACCAACTCTCATACAACTCCCATTGTCCTTTATCAAGCAGTTTTTAAAATAGTTAAGTATTGTTTTTAGGTCATTTTAAAAATTATTTTTATCAGAGCAGCACTTTCATAGTTCTTAATCATTCATTAAAATAAATCACTATAACAAGTCATTGAAAAATAATTGTATTATTTAATTATTTTCAGGTACAATGCGCCACTGAAAAAGGATCATTTTGTAGAGAGGCAGAGCAACTTCGAAGGAGGATATAGATAGTTAAAAAAAAAAAGCTCCAGTGCAGATATGCAATTTTCGTGTTTGTCCAAGAGATATATCAATTAGTGTGGAGCGCTGAAAAGGACTCCACTTGTATATTTTATTTTGCAGAAAAAGGGCTGGTCCCTTGGGACGAGACGGTGCAACCGTTTCGCTACAAAAAGCTTTGCAATGCTATAGTTTCACGTGCAATTCCTCGATGGAATATCCAAAATGGATAGAGGTATATATATATATTAAGTAACTTTCCCTTTTCATCATGTTTATAGAAGTAAGTGGTTGAAAATTCATTATGTAAAAAAATTATAGCTCTATCACATAAGTCATTTTGGCGCCTTCAGCGACGATTTCTAAAATTTCATGCAATTTATCATAAATGAAATTTTTGATCATGAGAGATTTTTCCACTAAAAATCTTTCAATTCTCTGCCAAATTCTCAGTTTTCAAAGCACACAATTTCTAAGAGAGAAAAAAAGTCGCTAGAATGTGGGTGCACAAAGTATTTTAAAAGTCAGAGACATTTTGAAGAAAAAAAATAAATATTACATTTAGAAATCATTTTTCGGAAAAAGAACTTATAGAAAGAAAAGGTGGACCGAAAAAATTTCGTGAAAGACAATCTTACTAAAAAACCACAAAATTGTAATTTATAGAAAAATCAATGTTGATTTTAAAAAGACGATGAAGATTTTCTTTCGTTTAGAAAGTAATTTAAAGAAAAAAAATGAAAGCTTTACGAAGCAAAAGTGAGAAAAAAATTTGGTGTAAATAAAAAAAAGAATCTTCATTGGGAGAGTGGAGAAGAAAATATTTTTATCTTCAGCCTCCGACGAAATGGGCAAAGAAAACCAGAGAGATATATTTAAAAGAAATAATAATAAAAATTAATGGAGATAGTGTGAGAAATTTTCTGAAACAGACACGCACGTCTCAAAAACGATCTTTTCTCTTTCGCAAAAAAAAAAGAGAAACAGGAGTGCAATGTGTTAATAAATTGATTGTTAGGAATATAATAAAAGGTATGTGTGTGTTTTTTTGTAAATAAATTAATTGAATAACAATTTGTGAAAAAAATAGTGAGAACAACAAATAAGACATTGATAGTCTGAGAAAAAAATAGAAATTAATTTGAAAATGTTGTACCTTTATAATAAGAATTGTAAATTAGGAAAAACAAGATGTGAGAACATGAAGCTAAAATCTCCTTCGTCCCTGTTTCTTTTTTTTTTCATTTAATCAATTAAAGTGCGAAAACATACCTTGTACTAATTAAATCTCCCACCTTGTATCTTCTTCCATCACAAATATCTTTCTGCGTAATTTTCATTGCAATTTATGCTCATATCTTCCATTTTAACTCAACATCCCCTCGCTTTTTTTTTCCTTCCGTGAATCATTACAATTTTCTTTGCAATGTAAGATAAAATTCCAAAAACTTTTCTTTCAAGGAAATAGTCCAAGTAGAAAAATTCCAAAACACTCTTTAGGACGGTTGTGAATTTTTCTCGATATTTTATTTAATGATTACTTTGTTTAAAAAAATGAAATATAATTTGCCTTTAAAGAAAACTTTAAACTATGGTAAATGAAGAAACCTCGTTACTTTAAAACATATAGGTTTTTTTTAAACAGATAGCAAAATCAGAGAGAAATTTCATTAAAAAAAATTCTAAATTTAAAGCTTGAATTTTAAAATCTTTAATTTTGGTTAAATAAATAACTCCATTGAATCAAGTTCATTAGCGTAAAAATGGCTTAATGCAAGGTCAATAAAAAAATTAGAACTTTAGCATTGGCACACAAAACAAACAACTTCCATATCTCCAATAAAATACGCCAAAACGATTCTTAGTCTATTTAGGATCATCGAATAAATAATAGAAATATTCACTTAACGGAAATTTTATTTCTAAATCCAAATATAACTAAAAATTTATACCGATGAAAAAGAAGTTCTAAATGCACCAGGTAGATCTCATGGATTTAAAAAAAAAAAAATTACCTTATTCATATTTTTAATGGCCAACGCACAATAACTTTTGTTTAGTAAACATGTTTTTGACATTTCAATGAGAGTGAGTGAGATCTAGATCTAGCCATCTCGCTCATTCCTATAGAAAATTTTGAAAACATGGTTACAAATAAAGGTTATTATGCTTTGGGCATAACCCTGGATAAATCAGCTTGGAAAGATTATTATTTCAACTTCTAAAGCTTTATATAGAATTCTTTCAGTTTGTTGATTTCATCAGAAGATCCAAATTAATTCTCTTATGGCACACGATCGAAACTTCGCAAGGAAACAAATTTTTCGATGATTTTTTTATTAGAAAAAAAAAGTGCCAAATTGGTTTATCGGGTTTATCTATACCAAGTTTAGCTACTAAGCTTGTGAAAGAATTCCCGGGGATCTTACTTGCTTCCTAGAGAAATTTTTTTTAATTGAGGCTGAAACCTATTCCTTAAAATCGATCATCTTGCCAATGCCGAATTTTGTTAAGAAGAGATGTAGTGGATGTAGCGTATTGAATTCCCTGAATAAGCTCCACCCAAAACAAAATCAATAAGAATAATTACTAAAATACGTTCTTCCCAGCACACCCACAGGTAGGCTAAATTCGTAAGTGTGTCCAGGCAGCCAAAATGCCAAATTCTTTCTGTGCTTGGGAAATTCGACCCTTTCAGGATTTTGAACATTCAGGATTTTGGATTTCAGGATTTTAGTTTTCGGGATTTTGGCTTTCGGGATTTTGGCCCTTTCGGAATTTTACGACTTAAGTCGTAATTTATTAACATGATAAGACAACATTTCCGTCAATTTCTTACTAAGTCTTCTCCCGGCTTAAGCCGAGAAACGGTTCAATTAGTGGGAAAGTAATGGGAATTTTGTCTAATCATTATTTTGATTATTATTACGTTAAGCCATCTCTCGGCTTAAGTCGTAAGTATGTATCCAACACTTTGGTTTAAAGTGCTATGGAAATTGTATTAGGAACTGAACCTAACATTTGTCCTCTTAATAAAAAAGCCAAAATATGATCCATTGTTTTTTTTAGATTTGTAATATGGATAATTGCTCGTTTGATCTTTTCAAAATTTTGAAACGGTCTTTTTGAGGTACTTTTTAACCAAATTCGTCACAAACTTTCAAATGGGTCCCCTACTTTCCCCTACACCGGTAAATCTAACGTCTGAAGACCGCATTAATACTCGTAGAATTGTGGCGTTAAGAACGCAACTAATCTCTCTTTTAGCCGAGCTTCTATTGAATCAAATCTTTAAGGTTTCCTTTCCTGATCGAAGCGTTGATTTCTTTCAAAGGATCGAATTGAGGAAACTTAGGGGAAAGTACTCTCCCTTCGAACGTTTATGCTTTCGAATAATGTGAATTTTCTTTTATTTTTCCTAAGAGACTAACGCATTTCTATTAAATATTAGTTAGCTTTTTATCAATTATTGATAATTACGTGATAATTATGCGAAAGTCTCTTAGGAAAATAAAAGAAAATTAACATTATTCGAAGGCATAAACGTTCGAAGGGAGAGTACTTTCCCCTACAAAATATAACTTTGGTATTCTTTTGAAAAATGGATTATTATGGCTAAAACTTAGGTCTGAAACCCGTATAAAATTTAATTTCTTGGACCGTTTTGTAGCGTTGTCTTATTGAACTTTAATACAAGGAATAATTTTAAAATTTAATATAATTTAAAATTTTAATTTTTAATCTTAATCTTACAACTTAATCTAACTGAACTCAGTAGCGACAACACAAAATTACTTAAATTTTAAGTCGCTACTTATCCCTCGAGGTCCTGTATTTAAATTTTGCATAACGGTGTTTAGGGATTGTTGTTATGTCATAATATATAAAAATTTATAACTATGTATCCTGTGAATGATTGGCATATACAACCTGTGAAGGAGTTTTCCACCGTTTTCACTCCGGAGGTTGGTCATCAACGCTAAGACGGCGGTGGCCGCATAAACGCAAAGCATATAATTACTTGAAAAGGACTCGAGTGTAAGCACAATAAATAAATAAATAAATAATAAATAATTCATTTTTTCTAAAGAGACTAAACGTTGCGTTTGGGTGCAGCTTATTTAGAAGATTCAAAAGTAACACACAGAATAATAAAAAAAAGAGAAAATTTAGTGAAAGAATTCCTTTAAAGACCTGTAAAACCAACTAAGAAGCCTCAAAGGAAACATTTCTTATTTCGAAATTAGAAAAATAAGAACAATCTTTTAAAAAATATGCTTCGTTCTTCGTAAACACAACCACCTTAACAACCATCTTATTAACAGAATGAATAATCAAACCAATTGTTTTATTTTTTGTTAAACAATTTGAAATAAATGATACCAAAATATTTTTTGGTTTTTAATTTGATATTGAGGAAAATTGCGCAATTTATTTTAATGACTTATTGTGTTATTTTTGCGAAATCCACGTAAACAAACAATTAAAATGATCATGGTAAATTTCACCCTGTGTTTTTTTTCTGCTTTCATCCAAAAAAAAAGAAAAATAAATATATAAACTTATTTAACACACAAACATGCACTTTAGGATAGCAATTAGCAATAAATTATACATTTATATCCACGTGTGGATAAAAAATTCTGTCACATCGCCAGATACATTCTATTAATAGTTATTGTTAATTATAGTGGACAAATTTTCCAATTACAGGTTGTATATCCTCTTTCTACCAATTTTCCATATTTCTTTCTTCTTTGTTTGGTTTTTTAGATTCAACAGCACGAATATGGGTGTGTATAAAAAAAATATATAGAATAAGCTTTAGGCAGATAAATTATATTGAAGTGAAAAGGGTTAGTGATTAAATTTGTCGGTAAAATTTTTCAATATTTTCGTTCTCTTTTTTTAGTAAATAGACTTAATGTAGCACATAAACCGAAAAATACACACATGCATAATGTATTGGAGGGACAAAATAGAAACTCAGCAGGATGGTAATAGTTAATGGAAATATTGCTTATGTTTAGAATTTTCTTCTGAAAAAAAACGAGAATAAATAGTGAAGAAGAAATAATTTAGTAGAGAGCAAGTAAAAAGAAACACAACCAAATTCATAAATATAATTCTCACAAAATCTCCTCAGACGGTGGAAGGTATTTAAAATTAGAATATTTTGAGTGTTCTTGTGACCAAAAAAACATAACAGAATTAAAATAAAAAATAAACATACACGAATTATAGTATGAAAATTGTAAATAAGTCTTTAAATAATCACCGATTTTCACACAAAATTAAAGATCATCTAGTAAAAGAAGCATTATTAAAAAGAAAAGAAAGAAAAAACAAGAAACTTAAGAGAATCATTAAATGGTGGTTAATAACAGATAAATTTTAAAAAAATGTGTAAAAATAATTTTTAATAATCATACATTAGACGATAGTGAAACTGAGACATATTTAAAAAAGTTTAGAAAACATTTTATTTAATAGTTTTGAAAGGGCGAAAAAAATTGGTGAATAAAACTAAATGAATTTTTTTTGTGGTAACAAAAAAGAAAACCTATATCTAACAATTAAAATAAAAAGAAAAGATAGAGTACTAGAAAATTGTGTGGCATGAGAATAAAAAAAGGCAACAATTAATATTTAAAAGTAATTATTCAGAAAAAAAATAAAGAAAATAATGTGGTAAATATTTAAGAAACAAAAAAAAACAAAAAGATTTTTTGAAAACCAGCAGGTCTGGTATTTTCACAAGATTGTTTTATAAAGAAGGAAAATTAGAAAATATTTAATTTAATACTACAATAAATATTCTAGTGGATACTATTTTAATTATAATACTTAAAAAAAAAACACACAGAAAAAAATTTAAAAAATAGAAGGAACAAGAGTGAAAAATATTGAATAAAAAATAATTTATGTAACAAGAATATAAATATAAGATATAAAAAGTGAGCAAGTAATAATTTAAAACACAGACATACACAACAGAGATATCATAAACGAAAATTTAAAAAAAACACAGATTGAAAAACTTGAAGAAACAAAAATACCAATTTACCAATTTTGTCTTTAGTAAGAAAAAAAAACTTTAAAAAAATAAACAAGAAAATCTAAAAAAAAACACGATATAGAATTTTGGAAAAACAAAATTATACACACCTTTTTCTTCTTTTGTATACAAAAACAATTTAAAAAAAAAAAAACAAAAATTGTGACAACAAATATATTTCAAAATAAATCGAGAAAAGTTTTCAAAAACAAAATTTAAACATGTTAATAAATTTTAGAAATCGTGTGAAAAAATTGGTTATTTAGCAAATTTATTAAGAGAAAAAAATCGCGGTCTTTAGCTCTTTAGACGATGTTTTAGATGAGATAGCAAGTCTTTCTGTGAATTTAGCCACTCATCATCAATTGCCAAAATTGAGTTCTGTGATGGATATGTTTTCCGGATAATTCTACAGTACCTAAACTACCCGAATTGTTTCAACGCACATTTCCCGCAATTTGTATCAAGAAAAAAATACAAATATAGGAAAAAAGCTAATAAAAAACATTTTCGATATAAATAGGATGCGATGTGGCAATATTTACTGAAATAATTTAGGTTGTTTTTTCTTATATAAATAATTTAATTTTTTAAATTCATTTTTAAAATATTATTCTTATGGTATCTTCAGAAGACGTAAATCAGCAAAAAAAGTAAAACATTTTCTTATTATTTTTATTGTTGGATTCATGCTAAATTTTATTTGTAGGCAGGGCTAATTCTCGCTAGATGAAAAATAGGCCACGCCCCCTTAAAGAATCTATTTTTTTAAAATGAAATAACACATAGGAGCACATAAAAGATGCTAAAATAAAGAAAGATCTTTTATAACGAAAATCATAAACACAATTTTGTTCAAAAATTGCTTTTCGCTATTTTCGTTTTTCGTCGTTTTTCACTAATAAAAATATCAATAAGTCGAACAGTCGTTTTTCAAATATTTGACAGGGATAATCTTGCCCATTAAATTCATTGTGAAAATAAATGCAGCGAGGCTTAAAGCCATCTACACACTGGGAGCAATTAAAAAAAATGATTTTTAAAGAAAATTTCTCCTATCGCAGTAGGCGGACACGTCAAAATTTTTTTAAAAGGGCAATTTTTGAAGTAAATCGCTTCTGGTGTGTAGACGCCATAATACAAGGAAATTTCTGATGACCTACAGATAATTCGAAACCAGGACATTTTCAAAATAGGGCGAGCACATTATTTCTAAATTCATTGGGCACACAATGTGCGCCTATTGCTTTTTTAGGACCTGAAAGAGGCGTGTCCAATTTAAGTTGTATGCCAAGCCTTGAGCCTTGATCGTTCTCTAGAATTAGTTTTCCAGGCGAGAACTTAAGCTCCATCTGCAAATAAAATGTGCAAAATTTTTATATAGGGTAACTGTGCCAAATTTCGGCATAGTTGCATGCAACCGCCAAAGTCTCAAGTTTGAAATGTAATATTTTTAATAGAAATTGATTTTTTTTGTTACTTTTTAATAAGGAGTGTTTCTTGGAAACTTGTTGACAGTTTATCGTCTTTATTTTCTCTAAATTCATTCTTAATCATTCTTAAAGGAAATAAAAATATAGACATAACATTGGTGCCCTATTTCGGCCACTTTCATTCTCATAATTCCGTGCCCTCCCGGAATTCTTTTAATGTCTTTTTCAGATCATCGTACTCGTTGAAGCGACATTTTTTTGTTATTTTTTTGCATTGTATATTCTCTAGAGTATGCAAAACCTAAAAATTCATGGATATTCGAAGAACAAAAAAGGTGGTCGAAATTGCAAGCTGGCCGGAATGTGGCACACTTACCCTATTCAAAAAAATATCTACAATTTTGAGAAAAAATATAGGTATGGGGTCAGTGTGCCAAATTCCGGCCAGCTTGCAATTTCGGCCACCTTTTTTGTTCCTCGAATTTCCATGAACTTTTAGATTTTACGTACTCTCTAGAGAGTATACAATGCAAAAGAATAACAAAAAATGTAGCTTCGACAAACGAGATGACGTGAAAAAGAAATTAGAAGAATTCCCGAAGGGTAAGGAACTATGCGAATTAAGGTGGTCGAAATAGGGCACCAAAGCTATGTCTATATTTTTATTCATTTTAAAATGTATTAAAAATGATTTTAGAGTAAATCAAGATGGTAAACTCTTTTCAAGGTTCCAAGAAACACTCTTTCAGAAGAAAGAATAAAAAAATCAATTTGTATTTAAAATATTACATTTCAAACTTGAGACTTTGACACCTGCATTCAACTGTGCCGAAATTTGGCACACTTACCCTATATATAGTAAAAAAAGCAACCTTAATATTTTGAGTAAATATTGCACACCTCGTATTATTACTTTCAAACAACCAAAAACATTGTGTTCACGGCAATTGATGAGCAAAGAGATTAGCTAAATATTCACGGGATTCTATGAACCAAAAAGTAACTAAATTAGTTCATTTTAAAAATAAGAAAAAAAATCAATCATTTTAAGACACAAAAATATCGAAACGTGTAAAAAAATCGGAGAACAATTTTGATGGTAGACAAAAAAAAATTGCGAACAGGGTCAAAATTATGAGAAGAAATGCAAAAAGTGAAAAACAAATTCGTTGAAATATTAATGAAAAAAAATTATTAAAAAATAAAAATTAACCAATTAGTCGTTTTTTCGAAGGGAAAGCAATAAAGACTGTTAGCAAAAAAAAATTAGTTATTTTTAGATAGCCAAAAAGTGGTAATATAGCTAGAGAATTCGATGAAAAAAAAGGAAAAAAAAGAAAACCAATCGATCAAATGTTGTAGTGAGATGGAAAATCATATTTTTCTTTCGTTTGTTGTGGAGTGACAGAACAGTTCTTTTAGGGGATAAATTGCTGGACAGAAAACGCGCGGGCTGCGTTATTGTCCAATGAAAATGGTCTAAAAGAACAATGTGTAAAAAAAATTGCAAATAAATGCAATTTGAAAAGATTTTAGAAATGAAATAATTTTAGTAAGAAAAACCCATTGGTAAAAAAAATGAAAATCTCATCACAGACACACAGTAGGAAAATTTTTGACCGAGCTCATTGAGCAGATTGATTGTAAAAGGAAGGCTAATCAACTTTTATCATTCGATGTTGAAGTAAAAAAAAAATCACACATTAAAGGACAAGAAAATACCAATCGATGTACCCGATATTCTTCCATGAAATCTGAATAAATTGAGAAATAACAGAATTTATTGTTTGTCTCTCTATCTCTCTCTCACACTGAACATTTTCTTCAACATGATGAACTATCCGGAAAGAAATCTGAGGTATTATAGACTTCCGGAGGAACGTAGACATCATCTTGGGATAGATTTGTTGCCTCATGTTCCACTTTCTGACGTCCAAAAATCGGTTTAAGGAAACCCTTAAGTCCAGATTCTGTATAGCCCAATTCCTGCTCAGCTACGCTCACATGAGCCTCCATTCGGGTTAGATTCTCAGAAGCTATCCCCACAAAAGCCTCAAAACCGTCAATTCGACGACAAAGCTCAGTGAAGTCGCTCTGGAATGCACTGATTTCTGTCAAATTCTTATCAGTACTTACTGAGATGTTCTCTTTGACCACATTCAGCAGACTCTCAAATTCATCTAGACGGGTGAGCATGTCATCGATATTCCGACAGATTGGATCAACCTGAAAGAAAATGCCAAAAGGACAATGGTCAAAAGTATATGGGCGCTGGTCCCGGAATCGCCACAAACGAGTGTAAGCGCATTTTGTAGGTGCTGATATAAGATTAAAAAATTGCTGGAACCCAGGACGATAAACGCAGGGAGTCCTTGTAAAAAGACCTTTATACTTCCGAAAAATCGCTGTTTTGACAACGAATTACTCAAGAACGACTCAAGCGATCTTGATGAAATTCTGTATAGGGTCAGTGTATTACTTAAACTTTTTATTCATGCATACCACCCCCTCCCTCCACCTTCTGTTCTGGTAACCCTCATACAAAATGAGGCCTTTTTATCTCATAACTCCTTTCTGGGAAAAGGTAGAAAGCTGAAATAAGGCATTCGAACAAGGCTTAAAGAAAAGTTTTTAACCATACAATCCAAACTCTTCGTCTATCATCCCTTATGGTAGCCTCCATACAAAAAGAGAGAATTTTACCTTATAATTCCTTTCTGAGAAGACATAAAAAGCTGAAATTCGACATGAGAACAAAGCTTAGGGAAGACTCTTTAACTAGCATACCACCCCAAAACGCACCTGTCTAATAGTCCCAATATAGAAAGAATTCCTTCGCACAAATTGTTATGAATACACTGAATTGCATATTAGTACAACTTCTGTAGACAATAAATCGAGAAGCAACTCCAAAACCTTGATTGCAATATCAAAAAAATCACCACTAATGCCATTTAGATTATATGAGGATATGTTTATATCTTTCACACATCACCATATCTTAATGAGGCGAAAAATGAAATATAAAAAGTCTGGAAAATGATTATTATTAGCGTTATTACTTATTCATGTTTTTTTTTCATTCAATCAGGCTCGATCAAAAAGTTCTTCGTGAGGATTGTTGAAAATACCTCTTCTCAGAAAGGAGTTATAAAGTAAAATGCTCTCATTTTGTATGAGGGTTATCAGAATGGAGAGTGGGGGGAGGGGGTGGCATGCATGGATAAAAGGTATAAGTAATACACTGACCCTATACCGAATTTCATCGATATCGCTTTAGGAGTTCTTGCGTAATTTTTTTGTCAAAATAGTGATTTATCGGAAGGATAAAGGCCTTTTTACAAAGACTCCCTGCGCTTATCGTCCTGGGTCCCGGGATTTTTTTTTAAATCTTATACCAGTGTCTACAAAATGCGCCTACTCTCATCTCTGGATAAAGATGAACCGGTGCCCATATATTTTTGATCATTCTTCCTTCTAAGAAATAGTTTATATGCTCTAGAATTTTTGCTCCATAGTTTAGAACATTGGTCCCAAAACAAAAGTTGTTACCTATACTAATGTCTATCCATTGAAATAGGTCCCGTTCGTGGCGATTCCGGGACCGGATTTGACCATTCTCCTTTTCAAGTAAGATTACTAAATCTCATTATGAACAGAAAAGACAGAAAGTTATGAACCCATCAACGGTCCGTCGATACGACAAGTCGGCAGATCTTAACTTGTAGTGTTCGGATATAAAAAGGCGCCTTTTTTACTCTTCCGCAACCGCAAAATATGTATATAAAACCAATTTCAAGATTTCTTGAATTAAAAAAAAATCTCAGTTCAGAAATTAATTTATCGTTTCAATAAAAGGAGCGCTCATAAGGGTGTCAAAATTTTCAACTTGTAGGTCCTATAATCTAGGCAATTCCTACATCAAGTTCAGATTATTTATATATTCTGAAAAGGCCTTGATATCAGCTACAACATACTAAAATCAAGGGGGAGATATTAGGGTCAGAGGGAATACTATATTAGGGGTCTTAGGAAGTGGGAATACTGGAACACTGAGAGAAATCCGAAAAAGTTAAAATAACATTCCGGAAATGTTAATTTTACCCTGCAGTATTGATCCGAAATCGGTGTAGATATTATGCTTTTTAGGTGTATTAGGGGTTAAATTTTAAAGGTGTAAAATTAACATTAAAAAATGTTGATATATTTTTACACCTAAAAAGTGTTAAAATTATGAGGAAAAATAGTTAATCGCACCCCCATTTTTTCTCAGTGAATATAAAGTCTTTTCTGTCTAATTCCGTATTTTTCAGACTATGTTACTTTTAGTTGAGATTTTTAATTCAAGCGGCAGTATAATTTGAAAGGGTTTGTTGAAATTTTCAAGTTCGGCTATTACAATGAAATGGAGCAAATACACTCAGTCCCGAGAATATGCACATTTTCGGGACCAAAAAAAAAACGCGCGAAATGGTATTATGCATCGAAAACGCCCAACAACTCCGGGAGCATGAAAGAAGCATCCACACAGCGGGGAAGGCGCTCCTGGGCGGTCTACATTGGACTTAGCAGATTCTTCCAACACGGGATATGGACATTGTAAAAATGATTACCTTGTAATACAATATCTCGATACGATTAAAAAAAAACGAAACATTGCATACCCATAGGGGCTTTCTTTTGAATACATCGGCTGTAGAACGAATTTCTCGCGGAGTCAAGATAAAGAGATTCAACTGCTTAATAGAAATACATTAACAAACAGTATTTTTTGGCGAGAGTTCTTCAATAAATGGTTAGAATATTTAAATATTTTACCATAATAAAAGAAATTAATGTTTTATTCTGAAAAAGAAGCACAGAGTTTTCAAATTTCCGTAAAATAGTATACACTCAGGCGTATTTCAAAAATAATTTCATAAATTGACTCCCAATGGTAGGCAAACTTGCATAATTTTATGTGCTTAATTCCGTCAGGTGCATAATCCCGAAGTGCATAATGCCGGGACTGAGTGTATACTGTATACGTTCAAATTTATTATAGCTTAATTTGTGTCGTAATTTTTCCGAGGAAAATATTCAGTTGAACAATAATTTTCCTTAATTTTTGCAGGAATTTCAAATTTATGTAGTGGCTCGCAAAGCTATTGCAGTTGACTTTCAATCAATTTGATATAATTTTATTTTCTAATTTATCGTATTCGTGGGACTTTTTCGCGAATACCGTTAAAGAGTATCCTTTAGGTCACCTCCACCATTTTTTTTATCTTTTTACATATACCTACTGGAAAGGTTTTAGTATATTCCATTTCTTTAATGCCAAAAGTCAAAAAGTTATATTTGTGCTATTGATTGAGGACTATTACAAACTGAGGACCGAAAAGGTGCATTTGTAATATTTAATGTTAGACTAATTTTGTAAAAGTCTAAGTAAGTGATGAACTTCCATTAAAGAAACATTTTGGGGATTTATTTAGATGGTGTCCTTGCTCTTGAATAATTGAAAAGTGGCTTTGAAAATTTAGAAATAAGGATTCATCTTTCAAAAATTTCAATTCCATTTTAAACGGTCTAATATTTGTACCACGGTACCAGTATTGTGAGCATCCTAGTGGAAGAAAATTTGTGAATAACAATTGAAGAGATTTCTAAAATGTTGGAAAACTATAATTAAATAGTATTTCCCTATTTAGAAAATCTTGGATGTGCTTAAAAGCTCGATACATGTGTGCCATATTCTTTTACTGAAAGGAACATGGGAAACTTTATGAATATGGCCATTTTTCTCCTGATATGTTGCGAAAAAAAATCTCTTCTGGCGACAGGTGGCTGAGGATTCTGGATTGGCGACAGGTGATGAGGAATTGATCTAATACAACAATATCGAAAAAGATCCTGGAAAAATAGTCAAGCTTGTTACAAAAGATGATTAAAATTAGCAATCATCAAAAACTTTTCCCAGGAGTGCACAATGTTTTAATTTTCAAGAATTTTGAAACCAGAGAGAGAATCAAGCTTAATAAAAAATGAAGATACGTCTGAATCGCTAAATTATTTGTTGCACTCGTACTTTTGGACTCTTGTAGACTTTCTAGCACAGTTTCAATAATTATTACAAATGACAAAAAAATTTTTTTTTAGATGTTCTATTTTCCAAAAGTAGCTTCACTGGTCTCTTAGGAAAATTTAACATATTTTGATACCCCTTCTTCGTAAAACGCAGATAATAATAAAATATTGAAAGTATGCAAGAATATCTGGCGCTAAAAATGCAAAATATAAGCAAAATGTTAAAAATATGTGTAAAAATTTTTTATTTGAGATTTTTTTTAAATATTTCTATAATTACTTTTTTCATCAGATTAAATAAATTATTGATTTCTAAGTATGAGATGTGCATGAAGTGCAGGAAGTACTGGAAGCATTGCAACATTTTTTAGAGTGTTGCGAAGTTTTGGAAGTGCGAAGGCCTTTTCCATACAAATTATGGAAGTGCCTGGAAGTGGTGTACACATTTTCACCCAAATATCTCCCCCTTGACTAAAATTTTAGCCTAATCGAATAAGTTTGAGATTTTGACTGTGAAAGAAACATCAAATCAAGATGGCGACCACGCCATCTTGTAGATCTCAAGCATCTTACCCTTAGATGTAAAGACCTTAATTTTAGATTATTATTAAAAATTGTTGATTTTTTTTAGTATTGATTTAAAAGTGCGAAGTGACCCGTACTTTTAAAAAACTAAAACCAATAATTAAAAGTTATTTTTTTTATTTCACACTAAGTGATCAATTTTTGATTTAAAAAAAAATGAAAATTTTTCGAAAATAACATGTACTACAGATTCGCATTCATCAAATCGAAATTATTCTAGAAACACAAAATTAAAATGTTATCCATTCCTTTCTGAAACTTATTTCACATGTCACCCACGCAGTGTATTGCGGTGAAATCCAAATTAAATTTGTTGTGATTTGCGATGTTTACAAGAAGGAGAGTTCGACAATATGGGAAAGATAATTTAAGATCAAGAAAGGCATACAAATTGGGATTTATATGAAATTTTCCTAATCAAAAACGTGTGCTGGATGGAACATAAAGTTCATCAAATTTGATATTGGAAAAATGGGAAAAATATTAAAAGGACTACAAATTTGATTATTGTTATTTCTCGTTTTTCATGCTCGAATTCATTAATAATTAATTCTTTTTGCTTTCAACCAAGTTGTAAAAGGCGGTGGACTAGCTATACAAAAAAAATTAAAATATAATTCTTTGGTTTCTTTTATCCTAATAGATTATCTACTTTAAAATCTTTCACTAATTGCATTCTGCCCCGGATTTTTTTTAAATAATTTGACCCAAAATTTTAATTATGTCGTTTTAAAACTAGGACCTATAAATTTTCTAAATTAACCATTTTACTGCTCGAACTCCACAGTAGAGAGAGCAGTATATTATAAAATAATATTATATGATTTTATTATGATTTTTTCGAAATTAAAATCAATATTTTGGTGTATCAATGTAGTCTTTTTAACACAAGAAAAATATTTATGTAAGTACATGGTAATTATTATGATAAAATTTGTATATTAACCGTCTAATCATTTTCCAACAAAATAATTTTCTTTTCGCGATTTTAAGCGTTTTGACCGTTTTAAAGTTCTTTTGTCTTTTCCCTTTTGTCTTAAGATTTTTGATTAGGCCTGACCGTAATGTAAGGAAAATTGGAATGTAAAGAAATAAATACGTAGGATGCTAAATTTTTTAAATACAGCATAGAGAAAAAACTTTTTCGACATTCAATCAAACTTTTTAAAGAACTTGTTTAAAAAAAAACATGATAAACGACAGGAAATTAAAATTGGTCAACAAAAAAACGGTTAAAACTTCCTTCTTTTGTACATTTAAGATTAAAATGCAGAATGGTTGAAGATATTGACTTGGAGTTTTCGGACGATCCCCCATAAGTCAACTGCAAGATTATTAATACGACCCTCATTTCCACCCGACCCTTCCTCTTAATCTTCCGAAAAAAAAACAGTATGCCGTGATTTCCTGTAATCACAAAGAAATTATCTTAGTGGTTAAGGGGAGGGGTAGAGGGAAATGAGGATCATATTAGTAATCCTCAGGTTAACTTATCAGTAGGTCATGAGAAGACTCCAAGTCAATATCTTTAACCATTTATCGCGCATATTACAAAACCAGAAGAAAATGAGAAAAATTGGTTTTATACCCGGTTTTATAGCTCTTTTTGTGAAGTTTACTGCCATGGCATAACGAAAAGAACTTTCAGGCTCTTCTTTTATACACTAGAAGTTTAAAAGAAATTCTAGTTAATAATATTAATTGAATCAGGAGTTTTTATTTTCATTTTTAGAAAAGTGAAAAAAGATAACTTTAGGACACCATTTCCTTATCGTAAAATCCTGGGTGCACCTCAAGATTACCACATAGGGTAAATTAAGCTAATTCAAAACCTGCTCCAATTGGAAATTTTTCGCTACTCCAAATGGAAACATATTTTTTCCACAATAAATACTCAACTTATAGTTTTATTCATACATTTTCTGGGGTACATTTTTAATATTTAGTTCCTTATGGTTCAAATAAAGCGAAAATCCATTCATATTAATAAGTTTTAACATTTAAAAGTCTCATTTCAATTGACAGTGTAACTTTTCACCGTCGAAAAAATTCATCGATCGACCATTTTTTCTTATGAAAAAGGCAAGTAAGCTGATTGTTGTTTATTAATTTTTTGACGTTTATGCACTATATCTGGCAAATTTTAGTGAAATTAAGTCTTAAATTTTATTGTTAACCGTAAGTGAAGTGCTCAATTAAAATAATTACATATTTTCTGAAGAAAATGTTCATTTGTGAAATGTGCGCAAGTGCTTCAATGGGAAACACCGAAAATATGGGTTTATTGGAGCGATCTCCTTATTTTTCAGATGGGAAAGGAAAATAAGACCAGGAAGAAGAACAAAACCTACACTCGAGAGCAACTCAACAAAGCTTTGGAAGCCTTTCGTTGTGGAAAATCACTAACAGAGGCGTCAGTTCTGTTTCACGTTCCGAAATCAACACTTTATAATAAGCTTACTAAGAGATATCCGGAGGAATGCAGTGTGGGAAGGCGCCCCACTTTACCAAAGGTCATGGAAGACGAGCTTGTTGAATGGATTTTGGAATTCGCTGACAAACGGCATCCCATAACTAAGGATCAAGTCCTCGACACTGTACAGCTCATGTGTAAGAAGTTCGAGATCACCAATGAGTTTGTAGATGGAAGGCCAGGATATGCTTGGTTCACGAAGTTTTTGAAGAGACATCCTGAATTAAGCCGACGTAAACTAGAATCATATACCACCCAAAGAGCTTGTGTTACCTCTGAGAACATCACTGACTGGTTTGAGAAAACCCGTGAAAAGGCGAGAATGAGGATACTAAAAATGTCATCTAAAAAAAATATGATTAAATAAACTATTTTCTTAATCACTTAGTGTTTGTCTCCAATTGAAAAATTTCTCTTGTCTCCATTTGGATTAAATTGTTTCCAATAGTAGCATTTTGCACATGTGTATTTTTCTTGTATTAAAGTAGTTTTCAAACTCAATTTAAAGAATTTGTACTAAATAGTAATATTCTAGAAGAGTCAAAGAGCAAATTTATGTAATTTTCTTCAGAAAAAAAATAATTTAATGTCTTGAATCTTGTGTCAAAGTTAAAGCGTCTGGAACTGGTTTTGAATTAGGACACTTACCCTAGAGAGTAATTTTTACTTAAGATATTTACTAATAATAAAAGCATTCCGTAAAATTAGTCCTTAATCTGCAACGTTTGCCCATATATGAATTTTTTGGGCAAGCGAGTGTAGAATTTATGGGTTAATAAAATAAATATTCGACTATCGTTTTGAATTTATCAATGATCTAGACTAAATCTAGGAAAAACATAAATTAATACCCCTTTCTATCAAAATTTCACATTTTAATTAATTTTTTTCGTACTCCAATTGAGTCAACGAATCCCATAGAGTCAACAGGCCTGGAAATAATTAGTTGACTCTATCGAGGTCTCACTGTATTTGATTTTGTCGTTTTATTCCAAAAATTATAATTCTTTGGTTTTTTTTAGCGAATCACTCTGATGGTACCACACTATTCCTCTAACTAAATACCCTACTTCTTCATTCCGATCAATTTTTCACGCTTTTCCAGTTGGTTAACAATAAGAATCTCATGTTCCATTAATTGATCAGGATTAATCTGATTTGGTGGTTTTTTTCTCCCCTTTCGATTTTTCTCTTTTCTCAAACTACTCAAAACTACCACAAGATGAAATAGTCTCCCAAGAGACCTAAATTACAAGAAATCATATGAATTTACGGAAAAGTAATAAAAATACCAAGGAATTTTCCAAAAAAAATAGAGCTCATCCAAGCAATAATTTTTATTCAATGTCTTTACTTACTTCTTTGGAAATGCTGTTCTGTGTAAGGTAGTTGGAGTAATCTCTTGCTAAAATCTGGTCCATTTTACTAATTTTATTTTTAAATGCTTTGGAGAAAATTGAGAAACAGGAAAATCACTCGGACTGCGAACAACCTAACCTCAATCAATCAGCTGATGGGGCTGATGGTGTGTCATCTTTTTACTGACGAGATTTTTCCCGCTAAAATTTAATATTTTCCCAGAAAATTTAATACATATGGAAAAGAATTTTATTTCATCAATTTATAGGAAATAATTCAATTAATCAAATATATAATAAATTCACTGTAAATAGTAGAAAATGGCAGGAATGGCACTTCAGTTTCAAAGGAATTTATGAGAATCATGATTGGGAAAATCGCCTAGGCGCTCTTCTTATTCTTCTTCTTTTTAGTTTTTGGGGCCACGGCAGGAATTTCAGGATCCCCATTGCACTTGCAGTCTATGGGAGCTACCTGATCCTGAGTGGCAGTCTTACCCGGAGTCTTGCTGCTTTCTTCAAAGAGAGTCTTGGCAATGCAATATGGAACGTTCTTTTCTGCCTTTATCTTTAGAATTGCTGCTTCACTCAAATAAACCGGGCACGTCTTATCCCAACTCATGTGATTCCCAGAGCAATTGATACATTTTGGCGGTTTCTTGTTCTTTTTCTGAGGTAAATTCTGTTCAGCCTTTTCCTTGCACGTTATCACAGCGTGGCCCAAACGCTGGCACCTGAAGCACCTAAGTGGCTTAGGAATATAGCGCTGAACTTCAACTTCCCCAAGACCCACATTGAGTTTGGAAGGGAGATCTGGAGTATCGAAAGTGACCAGAAAGATTCCAGTATTCTTCCTTCTGGGTTTCTTTTTTTGCTCAATACACTTTGCTTCTTCAGCAGGTGTCATGTGTCTTTTGATTTGCCTCAATCCCACCACATTGTACTCCTTAAGGTGCTCTAGAAGCTCTGCTGGGTCACAATTGCAGAAGTTCCAGCACTTGATCACCCCTTGAGATCTATTGAGCTTTGGATGTTCAGATACTTTCACAGCCACATTTCCGACTTTAGTGACACCAAGCACGCTTTTGGCTTGATTAGAGTCTTGAGTCTCAATCAAAACAGTGTGATTCCGGAGAAGACTAATCTTTAACTGCCCAAAGTTATTCAGGGTATCTTTGATATTGTAAGGCAGCACTGAAGCCATTCCCGAAGGATTACCATCAGCGCGCTCCATCAGTAAGAATCGCCGACCGTGTCTTTCAACTTCTTGGCCATTCTGCTGAACTTGAGAAGCTGCTGAAGGCATCTTTCAGCGTCTGAAAATGAGTTCTAACCTCAATCTTTCTGTAGGAGTGCGTTTGTCAATTTTTCTAAACCAATAAATAAAAGACAGTGAATATACCTTTTGTATTGCCTCAAGTGGTAACTCTTGCACTTCAAATGAGATTTTTGGACGGGATCTTACAATTTGCAAGTTCTTTAAGAGTTTTCTGAGAATAACAGTACCAAAACCAAAAGAGGTTCGCTTCACTCTGTATTTTCCGGGTAAAAAATGACACTAGAGGCGCTGCACTCACTTTCTCGTGATTTAAAAAAGTCACAACTATTGCAACTGACAAAAAAATCTTATTAAATTCCAAATTCCTATGTATGTAAATGGAATCTATTATCACTTGATATATATATTTTAAATAGGATTAATTGCAAAATATTTTGTAATATTTTGTTTGTT
Source organism: Phlebotomus papatasi (assembly GCF_024763615.1). NCBI lineage: Eukaryota > Metazoa > Arthropoda > Insecta > Diptera > Psychodidae > Phlebotomus > Phlebotomus papatasi. Next base: position 52,600,898 of record NC_077223.1, read on the forward strand.
CTTAAAATTTAGCATAATAACAGAGCTAAGGATCAAATTTGAATCTCAAAAAATGTAAGCTAGACCTCACTCACCTCAGTTTAGTTTTGAAGGTTGTCTCGTTGCCAACAACTCAATTTGCTGACCAAGAAAAAATCCACGATAAAACATCTTTCGTGCCATTTGTGTGTCCCCTTGTGTATAAAAGTCCCTTCCCAAATATCTAGGATCAAAATTAAAAGAAATCACATTTGGAAGTGGCGAGAAAGTGCCTGAAATATGGTTACCATATGCTGCTGAGAAGCCCAACACATGTCCGGACAATTTGGGACTTTTGTCACATTTCCCACGCAACTGAGAACTTCAGCCAACTGTGATCGGATGACGTGGTGAGATCATGAAGGAGACACGCTACGAGAGACTCCAGGCGGCGGATCAGGGTGACACAGAAGTAGAAAATGTCGCACAATCCGTTCCAGAAGTCAATCTGGAGACAAAAACAATGTCCGGGAATGAGCTTGTGCCCATCGGTCGGATGACTCTGGCCCAAAGGGCACTGTTTACACTCTGTCTGATTCTAATGTACTTTGCCCTATCCATTGGACTAACATTTTATCAGAGATCTTTGCTACAATCCTTCAAGTTTCCACTCAGTGTCGTTCTGTACCACCTTCTCATCAAGCTGCTCCTTTCGGGGCTCATCAGGTGTGTCTATCGCCTGGTAACCGGAAGATCCAGGGTCGTCTTGAGCTGCAGAAACCTCTTCAAAATTGTCCCAACTGGAATTGCCAGTGGACTGGATATTGGCTTTTCCAATTGGGGTCTGGAACTGGTCAACATTTCACTGTGAGTCCCATTTTTTTTTTGTTCAAATAAAATGCTTTATTATGAGGTGAATGCGGTCACGACACAAAACGTAGAGTCAATAAAAAAAACACCTGAAATCTCACGCGAGGGAACGATTAAATTTTTATCAGTGACAAAAATGAATTTGGGCAGTTTGAGGCAGTAGACTCGGTACTTGGCTCCTCAAGTGGTAAACATTTTTTGTCTAATTAGAGAGCTATACGACTCCAAGAAGAAAGACAAAACCCAACAGGAATTTAATTTAGGAAGGAAGTATCGGATTAAATGTTTATCATTCTTTTATTTATAAATTCTTATCATTGCACAAGAATTTTATAACCCGTAGGCATACCATGCAGACTTTTATTACAGGGTTATATTGAGACACAGAACCGTCGTTAAAATAATTGACCATTTTCTAAGTTTCATTCCGTAATTATAGTTTTTTATTATCCACATTAATGATTCATTCCGTAATACAATTTAATCCCATTGCATTCACTAATTGACTAAAACTTGAAAAATCTTTCCAAAAAACTAAAACTTTCAATATAGCTTTTTAAATAAAGCTTTGTATATGCGAATGCGAAGTGCTCAAAATCGTGACTTATACGGGTTTCAGACTGGAGGTTTATCCCAGTTCACGAAGTTTTCAAAATCTAAATTAGCGAGCAATTTCATTGCTTTTTGAAAATTTAATAGGTTGTTTATATTTAGAAATCCGATACTATTTTAAATTTTTTCAAAAAACCGTGCTTGCTAAGAAAATTAGAGCAGTTAAGCCATATAGCTAAGCCTTAGGTCTCAAGCCCGTATTAGACGCTGTAACCCAAAATAGTTTTTCAGAGTTTACCAGGATCTCAAACGATTCATAAATTTCTGTAAAGATCGCCCAAAATAGCTTAAGAATAATACACTTAGTTCCGGGATTATGCACATTTTCGGGACCGAAAAAAAACGCGCGAAATGGCATTATGCATCAAGCAAAATTTGCATACCCGCAGGGGCTTTCTTTTGAGTAAGTCGCCGTAGAACGAATTTCGTGCGGAGTAAAAGTAGTTCAAACAAAAAGAATCAACTGTTTATTAGAAATGTATCAACATAAAAACAATACTTTTTGTCCAAAGAAATGGTTTCAATACTTAAAAATTTTATCTTATAAAAGAAATTAAAGTTTTATTCTGAAAAAGAAGCACAGTGTTTTCAAATCTCCATCGTCGCAAAATAGTATACATTCAGGTGTATTTTAAAAATGATTTCATAAATTGACTCTCAATGGTAGGCAAACTTGCATAATTGTATGTGCTTAATTCCGTCAGGTGCATAATCCCGAAGTACATAATGCCGGGACTGAGTGTGTTCCTAATTCAATAATAAGGGGTCTGAAGTAAAACTTATGAATGTACAGGGAGTTCCGCTTTCAAAGAAATTTTCGGTACTAAAAAAAAACCGCAAATTCACTCCAGTGACAGTGACATAGAAAAATTGCATACCCACAGGAGAGGTCTTTGTAATAAATTACGGAAATGCCGCGATGTATGCAAAACATCTTCGGCGCCAAGTGTTCAACTTTTTTTCAGCGCCAACGGTTATTAAATATAAAAATTATTTTAAAAATGAGCTCCCAATAGCAGGCAATTCATAACAAATACTTTCAATCGGTTTTCACTTAAGCCGGAACTCCTTGTAATAGAATCTTATTTTAATCCAACTTGAAATATATTTTAAATAGGATTGATATAGAAGTTAGTGGATCCAATTGGATTGCTGTCTTAGATTTTTTCAAAAAAAAAAAATCATTGAAATCGTTTCTTTTGTCGTTAAAATTAATATTTCATTAATTAAGAATATTCCTAATTCCGTAATCAGGTGTCTGAAGTAAAACTTATGAATGTAGCTGGAAAAAATTTTGAACGAGTTTCTTTTTTTGTACCACCCTTCTTATAACTTCCAATCTAGATGTTAGGCCTAAGGTATATTTTGATCGACTCTTATTCAAGATATTTAAATTAAACCTAATTGTACAATCTGTTTAATTCTGAAATAAAGGAATTTTTAAATTTTGAGATAAATCTTGAACGTTTAAAGATTTAAATCAGCCTTTGAAATCTAATTCAAATTATCTATTGAAGATCTATTTATTTTAAAGTGGCAAATTTCTTTAATTCTGCAAATTAAAATATTAGATGTTTCACAATAGCCAAACTGAAGATTTATCGCACGAATATAACCAACTCTGTTTAACCGGTTTAACCCTTTAAGGACGAGAAGGTCAAAAATTGTGGGTCAGAAAAAATAATTATTTTTCTAACTTTAATAGAGCAAAATACAACTTTAGAAGGCCCGAAGGAAAAGTTTCATTTTTGGGTGACCGGTGAACCAATCATCCTTAAAGGGTTAAAGACAGAATTAATGATAGGCTTTAAGATTTATTTCAGAACTGAAGACAATAACTAAATATATAAATAAATAGGTATTATGGATAGATAAATAATTGAAAAATAAATACCAATAATACAAGGGGAAAGTGTCTCGGATTATGTGGAAATGGTATGCTGTACGCGATATTTCGTTTCACTCATGGCTAAATTTCTAGTAATAACAAATGAACACCTAAATTAATACCCAAAAACCAGTAAATCAGTTTTGTCTGTTTACGTTCACGAATTGTAGATCTTATTGAAAATACGTCACTATACTGTAAAAGTCACTCTAGCGACAGAAAAAAAGAGAATATAATATTTAAAAAAGATAAGTCATTTATGGGTATTCAATCGATTCATTACCGATTATGACTAATGCAGTCGAGTTGGGAATTTCAAGAACTTTCCAAAAAATACAAAATTAACCAAATCGGTTGAAAAATTAAGATCGGCGGTCGTAAAATATCAAGATTTTCACTTTTTTCTATATTATTTTCTTTAAACAAAATTAACGTATTAAACAAATTAACAATATGTGTCAATTGTTAGTCCAAATGGTCCAAAACACTTTATACCGTTAAAAAATATAAAAAAAAAGTCCCATATTAAGCAAAAAATAATTTTAGGTCACGCCCCTTTTCAGAAATAGTGATCAACTGAAAGAAGTGAGATAAATATTTAATAATTCATATGCTTCTGTTTTATCCTTTTAGATGGGGAAAATTTCTTTTTTCTAAAAAGTTTTTTTTTTGCATCCTACTACAATAAAAAAATAATTAGGGAACTTAAATTTAATTTTATTCAGTTTGTGCTGTGTTTATTTTGATTTTTGGACAAAAAGAAATAATTCAATAATTACAAGATACTGATCCATCATTTTCCGCACGATACTGTCAGCCTATTAAATTAACCAATTGACTTTTTTCACCTCCAAAAAATTAGCGTGAATTAATGTAAAGTAAAAAAAAATGATCTCACCTGAATCTCTTAACAGATACACAATGGCCAAGTCCACGACGATCGTGTTCATCCTGATTTTTGGGATCCTGCTGGGTCTCGAAAAGCGCAGCTGGTCCCTCGTGGCGATTGTTGTGCTGATCTCCGGTGGTCTCTTCATGTTCACATACAAATCCACGCATTTTGATGCCCTTGGATTCATGTTTCTTCTTATTGCATCACTTTCTTCTGGTATTCGCTGGTCCTTTGCCCAGCTACTGATGCAAAAGTCCAAACTTGGACTGCATAATCCCATCGACATGATCTACTACATGCAACCCTGGATGCTGGTGGCCATTGTCCCAGTCACATTGGGTTTCGAGGGCAGGAAGATTCTGGAGGAATGGCCCAGTGTGGCAGCAGCTCCAGCCTCAGAAGTTGTCCTGATGTGGATGAAAGTGACTGTGGGAGCTGTTGTGGCCTTTGCAATGGAATTCAGTGAGTTCCTAGTACTTTCCTTCACTTCCAGTCTCACACTTTCAGTGGCTGGAATCTTCAAGGAGATCTGTCAGATTGTTTTGGCCGTGGAAGCCAATGGAGATCAATTGTCACTGCACAATGTTCTGGGATTGGCACTGTGTCTGGCTGGAATTTGCTGTCATGTTGCCCATAAATACTGGATTTTCTCAACAAATGCCCAAATCCCATCACAAACTGAAGGGAAAGTGGCATATGAAGCTGAGACTCAACTCGCTACGGCATCAACGAGCACAGGTGAGACTTCCAGGCAGCAGATTCCACTCCTAGACACTGATGTTGAATCTACTGATGATTCGGATGAACCAGTAATGAGAGAGAGACGCACTTCTGAGGTCATTTTCGACGTACTCAAACGACGAGATCCCAGAAGGTAAGAAAACTTTTCCAACTGATTGGCTCACAGATTGAGGTGAATTGTATTTTTTTTTTGGAGAAATCTCAATCTCAAAGACTACTTAATTACATTCTAGGAATTATTTTTTCAAACAAACCATCTAGTCTGCAATGAGAAATGTTCTACTTTTTTATTATAAAACCAGTAAATTATTAAGAAAAAAAAATGAATATAAAAAATTAGAAAATACACAGAATTTTTCTGCAAATCGAAACGTGAGATTCAAAAAATAATTAAACTAGACTTTTCATAAATCAATATCCAAAATATCAAGGATGTCAAGGGGGTTTGACTTTGTATCTCAAGTCCTGGGATTAATTTTGAAAATATAAATGTATTCAATTTTATTACAGAGATGTTCAGACCGAAGAGTGATCCTCTTTCCAGTATTTTCTCTGATCCTAATCATCTATTAAAATACCTGAATTTTCAGAAAAATCGCTTGTTAGGAAATTATTGGATTAATTTGATTGTCTGAAATGGTATTAGGTTCCAAATAGATTCAGGCTGATCCTCGAGAATATTAGGGTAAAGGCTTATAATTTGTCCAGTCTGCTTATAAGCATCGATTTTCCAAGTTTGAAGTGCGATATTTTCGATACTAATTGGCTTCTTTTTGTTACTCTCTTTTCAAAAGGGTTGTTTAGAAACTTGGCAAGGGTTTATTGTCTTTGTTTTTACTAAAATTAGTTGTAATACGTTTAAAAATGAATTGATTGTAGAGGTGAATTTGGCTCTTATTTTGGACAACTTGGTTATTAATTTGGACAACTTGGCTGTAAATTTGGACAGCTAATCCGCCTCAACAGGATTCCCATTGTTCTTCATTTCATGAACCAATCTTACCAAGTCTTCTTCCTGTTCATGTAAGGGAAACTTAGAATATCACAAGAAGCCCAGAAACTTTCCATATCTTTCATTAAAGTGAGTTGACTTCGGTACTCCAAGTACTTGCGGATTCGCTCATTCCCTGCCCTTTCCGGGAGCCTTTCAATGCATTTCTCGCTGCATCTCTTTCGTAGAGATGGTGCTCCTTTGTTTCTCCAGGCATTTGTCCAACCTAGTCATCACAAAAGCTAAAACTTCACGAAATTTCGTGAGAAAAACACCTGTCCAAAATAAGGAGTATCACCTTAATGGTAAATGTCTTAAAATATTTCCCATTTTTCACACGAAAAATCTAATTCACAAGGCAAATCTCACTTCAGGTCAAATGTACAGATCACCACTAATGTGAATCAACACAATTTTCAATGAATATTCAATAATATCACTCAAAAAAACCGAAGAAACATTGTTAGTAGTTCACCACAGCTAAATAAGACTGAAGTAAACACAAAGTTCTGTCATATTTCTCGTAAGCAATTGCTCACACTGAATTTTCAACAAAGCAATTTCAACTCAAATCATATTCAAAATTTAACGTATTTAGTGTTAAAATCTTCCAAAAAGAACAAATATTTAGATAGAATTCATTATTCATCAAATATTGGAATAAAAATCCATCATTTTAATCAATTTATTTTTAGTATCCAATTTTATCCTCAAAGTGTCCAAAATAAGAAACTGGACAAAATTATGAGCCTTTCCCCTAAATGTTTAAAAAAAAAATCCAAAAATTGATTAGCGTCTTTCAGGGGTAAGTGGGATACTTTCAATTGGGACATTTTCAAAATTGGGCTTTTTTCACGTACTTTTTAAAGGAAAAATCAGCCTTATCACAATGTAATTTCGATTTACAATTGATTTGTAGAGTTTAATTAGATCACGGTAAAGTCCTCGTTTCATTTGAAAATAGAAGAAAAACCCTTTTTTCAAAGGTACCCCTATTTAAAGATATTCAACTTTGTCTTAAAGATTTTTTTACTACTCGAACTTCGCAGAGGGAGCTGTATATCGACGGCTCCATTCAATTCTAAATCGATTTAACCTCAACAATAACTCAAAATGTTGTTTTTGGGACCGATATCTACAACTGATCAAAATTTGGTTGTCATCCGACATCCGAGTGAGGAGATATTCAATTTCTTCTTCAAAAAAAAAAAAAAAAAAACAATACCGGGCAGCATAGGAAAATGCTAACTTGAACTGGTTCTCTGGAAAAGTTGTCATTTCGAGGTAGCATAGTATAAAATGGAAGCGTCTATATTAGAATTCGTTGTCACGCTGTCTGTCACTCCTAGAGGCCAAACGATTAGAGATAATGACTTGGGACCTGTGAGATACCCCCTATAAGACAACCCTGGGACTGGGACCATTAACATGCCCCTCATCCCTCTAAAATCATAATTTTTATTCATTTCTGGATATTTTTCAGAGGTTACCTAGGTGGATATTTTGTCCATATACGAAACAAACCGTTGAATCATTCTTAACCCATTCCTTACCATGGTATTATACATCATACGCAAATTGAGTGATATTAGATGATTTATTCCAGGGTAATTGATATTCGAATTTTTGTCAGGAATGGATTTTTAGTTACTTTAGTCCTTCAATTTCTTGAGAAAAATAGTCCGACAGATATGGGAATACATTTTGTTGTTCTTTTCTCGCTTCGCGTGAAGTCATGCAAAAATATTGCTCAAAATGGCGGACGGAAATTTGCTAAAATTGGCCTTTATCCTCTTTCCTGATTTGAATTCTGGTTGCCTATGTGCTTTCTTGGATAGTTACTCTATCTAAATCAATAGAGTTTGTAATAAATTAATGCACAGAATTTAAATTCAGTGACAGTTAAAACGCGTGTTTGAGGGAGGCTCCCCGGGCCCTCATAAAATGGATAAATTTTTTTCTTTTCAAAAAATTCTTCTATTAATCTTTAGGAAATTAATCCCAAAATATGAACATTCTATCTCAAGCATTTCTGGTACATTGACTGAATGGATTAATAGCGGTTATATTTCAAGGTTAAATGTTAAAATGGCTCTAGGGAGCGCATTTATCAACCGAATGGGATTATATTTGGAGTCGTAGAAAGGTCTTGGAATTTCTGACAAGACTGAATCGATTCAATCCGGTTATAAACTGCTAATACTACGGTCTAACGGCCATGAACCGATAAGCGATTTTTGTCCGAAAATCAATTGTATTACTTCTAAGACTTCTAAGCTATTTTGGGAGATATTCTAAGTGATTTATAAATCGGTTCAAATCAGTTGTGAACCGGTAAGTAAATGATGCGAGGAAATATTTCATAATAAATATTAGAAATATTAAGAATATTTCAAATACTTTTGAGGTAAAATATCAAACTCAAGAGTTCAAGCACTCCGCAAAGTCTGGGATGCTTTGCCACCCCTTTGTTTAGTTAGAAGATACCGGATTTTGCATTTCTTGATTTGTCATATTTTACCCCAGATTAACAATAGAAAAAAATAATAAAAGGAAAAAAAAGAAAAATTATGAAAATAAAAATTTTACATATGTTATATCACACCGTGGATCTTAATAGATTCAAAAATATTAAGGAAAGCAGCGGAAGGATATTATTTTGGAGAAATAGGGGAAAGTGCCTATGCTTTGCACGGTTCCAAGCTTCACAATGACCAAATTTTTCTTGTGTTTTTCAATAAATGTGACTCATCGCTTGTTTTTAAAATATATTGCGGAGTCATACTTATTCAAAAAACAGGAAAAATTTAGGGTCTTTCCTCTAATCCGATCTTCAGGTATCGATCATTTCATCGCTTGCCATATGAAGATTTAGCACAAGCGGGTTCTAAAAAAGATATTCCAGACAGAAACATTTTTTTTCTGTTAAATTGGTAAATATCAAGAAAATATTTTTCTTCTACAAGTATTTGCTTCAGTGTTTATATCTATAAAATTTCAATTTAGCAAATTGTATTGTTTTTTTTTCACGTAAAATGATCATTAAAAAGAAACTATCATAGAAACTATATACAAATGCCAAATCCACACTGACGGAAGTCTTTCATTTTAAATGAATTATATGAATCCATCAATTTGTACTAAAATCTCACAGACATATCGAAAAATTACAAATTTGCATTTTTTAGTTTATAAGTGTAATGAGATGAAAAATGTGTAAAGGAATATTTCAAATAGGGGAAAGTGGGGCATCTTTGAGATTAAATTTTTCCCCTTTTTTTTTAAATGTAACTGGTCCTTTTTAAGATATTTAGTTCCATTTGTGGGGTTAAAATACATCATGATAGGGGAAACTGGGGTACCACCAAACACTTTTGAAAGGAAGTGAAAGGATGACGAAGAGTAAGAAAAATAAGAGGAAATATTTTGCCATTCAAGCTACGCTCGCGACATCTACAATTGTGAGAAATTTGCCTGTTTGGTGGTGCCCCAAACTCTGTTTTGTATTTGATTTTTTATTCTTTTAAAAAAATGTGAACATTAATTTCTTTAATAAATACATAGATATTATCCCAAAACTTGTAGAAAAGTACTGGTGTAGTGAAATTTTATTTAACTCATTTCAATTTGATTTTCCAGGTAGATATATAAATGACAAAAATTATCAAAATCTCACAATTTTACGAAAAAATATTCTCATTTCTAAACTATACTTGCACTATGTGGATCATTCTTTCACTGGGCAAACATCCCTATAGTATCTATGGTTTCATATAAGTCTCATTCTCTAAAATCTTATAAGGTAAGGGAAGTATGTATCGGCCAGTTAAGAAAAATGCTCCATAATTTGCTTAAAATAAAAGCTCTAAACCAATTTTTGTCATTTTTAAATATGCCAATTGGAACTCTAGCATTCCATTTATCTATATCTTTACATTTGATTTCCTAATGTATAGAGAAATTAGTAAAAAATTGGTAAAATTGCAACCATGCACCGTGCGTATTGCATCGGCCATATGAATTCAGACGAAGAAGATATCGGCCGAGAGTAGAGCAAGTATCGGCCAATAAATAAGAGCCTTTAACAGTAATACAAATTTAAAGTTTTTTGTTATCAATTAAGGATATTCTCGAAGAAACACTCTCTGTCATCCACTCCTTATAAAAACCCACGATTTCTCAACCATCAGGACCACTTTTTACCACTTTCTATGGAGATTGTTGGTGACGGATTCTGCATCTTCTCATTTTTCATCAAATTTCTGATCGAATCCTGGAGCTCGAACTTAATGACAAGAAATCCAGTTTCGGCTAGATTCACGATCCTCCACAAGCTTAAATTATTCTTTTTCCTACTTAATACTACAGGCTTACCAGTGATTTTCCTTTTGTTTGTCTTCCGGAAAATTTGTCATTCACCGCGTAAACAGACGGAATTCCCATGAGATTTTCCATTCCGGATGGGAATTCCGGATGGAAATTCCCATATTGAACTGTCAAATTTTTACCATTTGCTCTATGCGCCTCTGGTGGACTTCAAGCGCAACACAAAAATGCTCCGAAGATTTGAATTTCAAATTTTGTTTTTTCCGAATATAAATAACGGAATGTGTATTTAGAAGATATTTTACGTACTTTATTTTATTAAAGTGGCTTTATTATACCACAAGGATATTAGTAATATTATCTATTAATACATTTCATGGAAAATCTCTTAAAATTTCTCGAGAAATGATTAGAAACGTTGTTATAGCGTAAATATCTTGTCAAAAACCCCCAATTAAAGTGGATAAATCAACGACAGGCTTTGGATATCTTTGCTGATAGGACCTATTGATTAATTTTCGTTTAATTGTAGTGCTGATAATTTAAAATTTTATAAAGTGTTGGAAGAAAATGTATAAAATATCCCTGGGTGACCAAGCAGTCAATTCATTCGGAACAGAGATGTTTACAAAAATTAGTTAATTGTATAATAATTGAATACAAATTGTTTTAAAAAACAAGAAGACTGTAAAATATTTTAAAATTTTATTTGCAAAAAAAGTATACAATAAAAAATATTGAAGTAATATTTTATATCCGAAAAGGCAGTTTATATAGTTTCTGGCTATAATTTTCATCAGTGAACTTCGAAGGTTCTTACTATTCTTTGTATTTCCTTATCTACATTATTATATTCTTTACATTTTTTAATAATGGGATTTATTGAAAAAGATAAATTTTGAATCTGCCTTTCCAATCATTTAAACCTCTTCTGAAATGTTATTGATGAATATTTAATTTAATCCAGAAACACTAATCCTTTCAAAATCATTATAGTATTATTATTCGATTTCAAATTTGCTTTTAAAATCAATGTTTTGATCACTACAGGAGATTTTACATGTTTTTTCATATATTATTTGCTTAAAAACACTCCAAATTAAATTTTCGGAATACTCCGGAAGCAAAAAGCTATCTCGAGCGAGATAGCTTTTTTCCATTTTAGAAAATTGAATATTTCACCCTCCAACGGAAAATTTCCATTTGAAATTCAAAATATTTCAAGACATTCTTGCAGTTTCGTGCACTTTTGCAGAGGGCGCTTGTATAGCAAATTTACCATTTGCTCGTGGGAATTCCCGTGGGAATTCCGTCTGTTTACACGGTCAGGGTCATTCTATTTTGCAGATGTTTTCGGGATGATTGACCTGCTGTCATGGCATTTAGCATATTTTTCAATCCCTCCCCTGAATATTGCAGTTTCTAAGACATCCTTCAAGATGTTTAACATTGATAAAATGCAAAATTCACACTGGGGATATTCTTTTTCACAACAAAAACATAACCGACATAACTGCTCGCGAAAATGACATGGAAATGCGATGAAAAATGGCCGATGAAATCTGTATACTTGGAACAAAACGTACTTCTTCTCAATTGACAAATTAATTCTGGTTATGCGTAGCGAGACAATTAAAAAGAGTTCTGATACTAAAAGTAGAATAATTGAGTAGTATTTTTTTGATTCAGACAGATTCGTAAATTATTTAAATAAATCATTTTAAATAAGGTATAATTCCTTATTTTGTGTCACTGAAATTCTAGTATAAAATCATAAGAATTTGAGAAATGGCTGAATTTTGATTAAGACTTCGATACAGTGATTCAATAAAATAGATGAATAATTAATTTTCTTCAAAATTTGACGAAAAACTTAATTCAGAAGATTACATATGAACAAACGCAATATTATTTTGCATTAGATAATTGGCAAAATGTAGTTAGTAATTTTTAAGTATTCATTTTATCTTGGTGGTCGATATCTTCTGCAAGCTGGCCGATACAAGGTGCATGGCCGATATATTACTTCTTTTACCTTACCTATTTAAAAAAAAATCACAGTGTTTGATGGTACCCCTGTTTGGTAGTGCCCCAGTTTCCCCTAAGGCCAATTCCATTTAAAAATAAGAGAAAAACAGCCCAATTTTAAAGCTGTTCCAATTCAAAGGTGCCCCACTTACCTCTACAAATTTTATTTCATACACATTCCTGGGATAAAAATCACTTATATAATCCTGTAAGAGATTGAGACCTTAAACCTCGAATCTGTGAGCCATATAAACTTCAAATAGCAACAACTTAATCACACATTCCGGGAGCAGAAAAATAGAAATAATTCAATGCAGGACAAGTTATGGGAATTTTTGTGGTCTTTTTCACATATTTGTTCACTTTTTGTGTCCATCTCCTGGACAAATGAAAGAAAATTGTTAAAGAGAATGGATGGACTTTAGATAATTTTAACGTCTTTTATCTCGTGATAAACATTATGTATAGGAGCGTCTGTAAAAAAGAAAATTATGTGTGTTTCATAAGTGTTTTAAATGTGCGAAAGAAAACTCTTGTAAGAGTGTCAAACTTATCATTGTAAAAAAAATCTTATTGTAAAAAATGTGAATGAATTAAAAAAAAAGAGATCTTAAAGAACTGGTATTTTTTTTTCTAAAAGCAGTAAAATATCTTCATTATTTTTCTTCTCAATATTACAATAAATTACAATATGGTATTCAAAATATACAAATCTCCTTGTTTTCTCAATTTGTTTTTATCCACTATCTCTTACAAATATTTACACCTCCTGCATTTCTTGAAACATGCCCAAAAAACTTTGCGAAACTCTTTTTTTTATTTTTATTTTTTTTTTTAGAATTTGCTTTCAATCTGAAGAATGTCTTTATCTTTTTTTTTAATTTTGTTTTTTTTTTAACAATAAATTAAATATTATAGATTTGGATATTAAATCACATTAGTGGTCTGTCTCTCATAAATCTACCTTCTCAGCATTACTGCAGATTATAATTAAAAAAAATTTCTTTCTCAACTGGGAGATAAATTTCAAAGAGTTGTTAATACTAAAGAACGGAAATATTACTACATGTTTTTTTCTGTGAAGTTTATCTTTCTCTAAATGGTGCTCAAAACTTTGTTTATTTTTTTTAATATTACTTTATGAATTTTCACTATTCACGACCTAAAGTTCTGTTGACAACAGAGAGAAAAAGAGAAAAAAACAGCTAAAAATCTACTTCTACAAAAAAGGAAAAACAATTTTAAAAATTTCATCAAATTCATATAAATGCAAGGAGACAAGACGGTTTTTTAAAAACACAATACAAAAAAAACTGAATTATATAATTTATAATAAATTAATTTTTCATGTTTTTTCCTTCTTTACTTATACTTAAAAAAAATATTCACTAGTGTAATTAACTTTTTTTTTCTTTGCAATCACTGGCTTTATCTTCTCAATTCATCTTGGAACTCTTGCTGTCTCCCAATTTTCTTTTGCTCTTCTTGTCGTCCCTAAATACATTTTTTTTTAAATAATTCCTCTTTGTATAAATTGTTCAATAGACAATATAGAAAGATTAATCGAGATTAAAAGATTAGGAATTTGATTGCCATTTTTGAAAAATCTCTTTTGTCCTTCGATGTGGTATATATGCCTTATTTTTGTTTTTGAGAGTCAAAATAGATTTTTTTACTTATCATTAAAAGAAAAATTGTTTTTTTTTTAGTTTTTGGGAAGCAGAAACTCTTTTCAATTTTTTTTTTTTTTTTGAAGACTCAATTTTATGCGTCAATATAAATCCCAAAGTAATCCCAAAACATAGTCTTATTAAAAAAAAAAACAACATTTAAAACAAGTTACTAATACTTCGTAATTCTTAACAGAATTTTTGCATTCATTTAAAAATTTCACTCAATATTTTTTAACTTAACCAATTGGTCTAGAAATTTTCAAAATTTTAAATTATTAATTCAAAATTTTCCTAACTTTTTAACAAAATTATTATTGCCTCAAAAATAATTTATTAAAAATAAATTAAAATTTTTTTATCTAATTAAAAATTGAAATTATTAAAAGATTTGCAGTATTGAAGCAGTAAAGAATTCCACGGCATTTTTTCCTTAGTAAATTAATAAAGAAGAGCAAATTTCTGTTCAGCTAAAAGAATAAAAAATTCGAAGTATACTTTCGAACAGAGTAACTACCTTTATCCCAACTAAAGTTATCATGGAAACATATTGACATAGATCTTCTGTGCTCATGATATGAAGAAAGTTCTTAACATTTCTTTCACCGTGTTTTATATCCTAAAATTCTGTGATTGTAAATTACAATGGTAATTATAACATTTAATTGCAGAGTTTAATTGACATAAATTGAGTGATTTTAAGGTAAATAGTTTAAGAAGAATATTGTGAAGTTTTATTGGCTGCAAAAAGTATGTTAAATTACTGTTCTAATCAGAATCTCAGAAAGGGCGAAATTTACAGTTATCCAGAAACACAATTTTAAGTTGAAATAATACTTATATTCCTTTTTTTAATACTGTGTCAAGTTCCATGCAATTAAGGTGGAAACATATTAACATAGAACAAAGTTTTTTTTTCTTTGCAATTATATAATATCTGACATTAATCCTCATTAAATTCTGACAGGATGAGGCCATTGATAGCCTAAAAAAGAAATTTTTTAGTCGATAGCAAATATTATTCGATTTTACCGTAATGGCCCAGACACACTTACGACTTAAACCGAGAGACGGCTTAACATAATTTACATTTCCATCAATTTGCCACTAAGTAAACCGTTTATCGGCTAAAGCCGGCAGACGGATTAGTCAGAAACTGATGGAAATGTAATTTAATCATTATTTTGATTATAATTATGTTAAGACGTCTCTCGGCTTAAGTTTTATTTAGAAGATTTTCTATAGGATCAAACTTAAGATTTTCTAAACCCTTATTTGCGGACAGTGTGACACCTGACTCGAAAGTCATAGTTGTGAATTCGAGTTACGCCCGGTAAAAAAGATCAGAAAAAAGTCAAAATCCTAAGCTTCTCAGGCTACAATTTGAAAAAAAAATCGCCTAATGGCAGCTACAGAAAAGCGTCTGTCATTCAGAATGTCATTAAAAACAATAAAACTCTTAAAAAGGAAACGTCCTAAAGGCATTCATCGTTTACATTAGGCACGAAGATTCACCGAATCCTGATTGAACCCCCCTAAAACCCAAAATAGACACAGGGATCGGCTTAGGGATCAGTTCGAAAAATGAGGATTGGTGTCAATATACTCAGGGATCAGCTTAAAATTTAGGGGATCAGACTGAGCTTCTAAGTTCATGAGGTCTAGAGAAATTTACGAGGATTAGCGGCATCGGCACCAGTAGCAAAAATATAAAACTTTATTTTGGGTGTTTTTGGGTACTTTTCGAAATGTCAATGCGGTGAAAAAAAAACATGGAAAGTTATAGTACGCAATATCGCAAATTCTTAAAATGCTTTAAGATTAGAGCAATTTGAAGGTGAGAGTGGTCCTATATGTACGAAACATCCATTGATATTGCACTTTAGAAGTCTTTCAGCATTCAAAGTTTGGACATTTAATAGAAATTTACGCTGAAAATGCTAAACATTGATTCTGTTTTTCCAAATTTTTCGAACTGATTCTCGAGGATCAGCCGGTGTCTATTTTTGGCATAACCAAAAGACCAAAAGGACCCGAAAAAGGAAGAAAAAAAGAGGTATTCAGGACATCCAGAGATTAAAAGATTAATAAACAACAGAAAAGCTATCATTCTCAGAAAGGATAACAGTAAAGAAATTCTGCAGCAGTATGACAATGTTATTTGAACAATGACAATGTTATTTGAAAATCTTTATGTGATAAATTCTGAATAACTATAATTAAAAATCCGACTCATATTAGTTGCTGTGACAGCTTCACAGAGCTGCTTACAATAGCCTTTGATGCTCACTGGGCCTTAACTTTGTCCTACTCCAGAATTTAGCATGAAAATTTGTCATATGCCATTGTCATACTGTTACAGAATTCCCCTACAGATCACAGCCAATGAAAACGTTTCAATGGTTTCAATCATTGAAACGATCACACAATTATTGAAGGATACCGTCATTGGGGGCGAATTCTGTCACCAGCCACCATCCGCCTCTAAAAATCCGCTCTGGTCCGTAATTGAAAAAAGGAAGAAGAAGTGCTCGCGCGAGGATCAAAAGAGTGTCATGAGGCGTGTTGTTTCGGAAGCGTCGAATGATATAAAGAAGAATAATGGAAATGGACCTTACGGCAAGTAAAAGTGGACTGATCAGACCAAGAGAGAGTTGTGTGAGGCGTCTACACATTGGGAGCAATTTTCATCAAAAATTGCGTTTTTGACAGAAATTTGACGTTTCCCCCTACAACGCTGCAGGGAATTTCCTTCAAAAAAGCAATTTTTGACAAAAATTGCTCCCAATGTGTAGAGGCCATTAGACAAAATAAATTCTTTACACAGAGTTCTCTGAAATTCTGCTGAGATCGCATGGGTTTTATCTGTCATTTTCGGTCTAAGTCATCCGAATAACACAGTTTCCAGTGTATTTAAAAATAATAAGGAAACAGACCCGAATAATAAGTAATCAAATTGGCTGATCTACGAATCATCTGCAAGAAGGAACTTGTGAACTATCATAGCAAACGAAATGCCTCGAATTTTTCACCCCCCCCCCCAATTTCCACCTTCCAGACCCTGAAGATCACTTTTCGCAAAAAACTTCGTGTTTCAGGCGAATTCGGAGATAAGACGTCACGTTGTTTGTCCGTCTCTCCGTCCGGCTGTCGCCAGCTGTAGAGATTAAACGGCTAAAGATAGAGACTCGGGACCTTTGGGGGACCGCCCAGAAGTTTACCTGTGACCTATTTTCACCCATCCCTCCCCTTCCCCTCCAAAGCCATGTTTTTTGGGGATTGTTCGAAAACGCGCTGTCGAATTTCTTTCATTTTTGTACACGTTTAAAAACGATTATCCTGGCTGACTTTTCGTCCTTACAGGAAAATATTGCTGTATCCTTCCTAATATCGGTTTTTCAAAGTCAAAAGTTTAAAAAGCTCTAGAGGGCGTATTTCTTAACCGAACGGTATCATTTTTGGGCTCGTTGGAAAGGTCTTGGAATTTTTGATAACTCTGAATCGATTACAATCAATTCTGAACCGGTTCATAACCTAAAAGTAATTTTTATTAAAAAAAATCAATTATATTACTCCAGAGGCGTATTTTAATTTTAGACAATATTTTGAGGGATTTAACCAATTTTAAACCGATAAGCAATTTTTATCCGAAAATCAATTTCATTACTCCTAAAACTATTTGAGTTTTTTTTTAATAAATTTATGAATCGATTAAAATCGGGTGAGAACCGGTAACGGTAAATAATGGAAAAGGAACTTTGCGGTACAACATCAAAGTCACGATTTCGAACAATTCGTAAACTCTGGGAATGTCACTCCTTTTATTAATAAAGCAGAAAAAATTATCGGTAAAAATCCGCATGAAATCAGGAATTTGCACTTCCTGACAAAGTTTTTCAGAGATGTAAAACCTATATAATGAATAAAAAAATTCAATAAAAGAGCGCAAACATAGTCTTTTGATTACCTTAAAAATATTGCACAAATTATTTTTGCACATTGTGTTTCCTTTAATAATGCTCACTTTTATGGTTTTTTCTGTATGATTATGTTGTGTAAATATTTTTTTTGTGGAAATTCAAATTGAAACTAAAGAAAACAAAACATACAACATTTTCAACAACATGTTGATGATTGAATGCTTACATAAATACTGAATACGTGTCGTTTGAAATTCAGCAGATAAAAGCAAAAATTTTAGTTTTTTTTTAGTTGAAGTTATATTCAATTTCAATTCAATTATATATTTCTCCTCAATTATGCTTAGTTTCGTCTGCCGCCGACTTACCACTACCGATCTCATCAGGTAAACGGCAGAAACCTTGAATCATGGATCTTATATGCCAGAAAATGTTGTTTGTATACAATGGTAGGTATTGGTTTACAAACATTTCAATTTAATAATTTAGATTGCTTTAGTATTAAGTATTTACTGGGATAGAACGGTCCACAGAATAAGAGAACGAGATCTTCTTTCTATTCTTTTCGCTAGTACAGCGAATAAAAAAATGTTCTGCAAATTCATGTGAATTATTTTAATTCTAAATAACAGAAACAGATTTTTTTCAGTAGGGTAAGTGGCCAAATTTCGGCATAGTTGCATGCAAGCGTCAAAGTCTCGAGTTTGAAATGTAATATTTCAAATACAAATTGATTTTTTTTATTCTTTCTTTTGTAAGAGTGTTGTTTGGAACCTTGTAAAGAGTTTACCGTCTTGATGTACTCTAAAATCATTTTTAATACATTTTAAAATGAATAAAAATATAGACATAGCTTTGGTGCCCTATTTAGGCCACCTTCATTCTCAGAGTTCCTTGCCCTTCGAGAATTCTTCCAATATCTGTTTCACGTCATCTCGTTTGTCGAAGCTACATTTTTTGTTATTCTTTTGCATTGTATAATCTCTAGAGTACGTAAAATCTAAAAGTTCATGGAAATTCGAGGAACAAAAAAGGTAGCCGAAATTGCAAGCTGGCCGGAATTTGGCACACTTACCCTAATTGACTCGTTAGATTTTTTGCCGTCTTTAGTTGTCAGTTGCCATAGAATATTAATATGTCAGCTATGTTAATATGTTTCTCCTTTATGGTATCTACACACTAGAAGCAATTTTTGTCAAAAATTGCCTTTTTTACAAATTCTGACGTTTCTGTTTTCAAGGATAGGGGAAATTTTCTTTAAAAAGGCATTTTTAAAGAAATTGCTCCTAATGTGTAGAGGCTTTTCATTTGAAAGGAAATTCTCTGTGTCAGACTAACGTTATTATTTTTCTGCTGTAATTATCTTTCACAGTACGATAAAATTTACATGTTAATATTTCCCTTGGTTTTGAAAAAAAAATTGTAAAATATTTTTAAAATCAGTTTGCCTTGTTTTTTTTTTCAAGCTGAAGTGTCTTTCGAATGATTTTTCAAAAAATACTTTCATTATCAAGAAAGAAAAACCAATCCATCAAATTAATTTACTGATAGGAATACTTTCATTGGTTCTGATACTGCAATCACTTTTTGAGGCGATAAATTGTTAAAAAAAAATCCCTCAATTTAAAAAACAAAGAAATAATAACTCTCACCTCGAGTGATGAAGGGTTTGCGGAAGGCCTCACAGAGTTAAGCTAGCGAGAGAGAGAGAGAGAGAATGAGTGTGTTTGACTCTCTTTAGGCAGATACCGTCCGGATGGGCACTTCTTGATCATCCACGATAATCGAGTGGGCACTGCCAGAGCCGTAGCTGGTGGAGGGAGTTGATGAAGCTGCAGGTTGCAAAGGAAAGGGTACCCTGAGGACTTCTGGAGTGTATACGGGTGGAGGTCCTTCAGCCTCCACAATCGTCGGAGGCCGCGTTGTGCATCGTTTGATGGGTGACATAAAGGCAAACAGCGTGAGGGTGACACAGAGAGAAATCACCAGTACCACTGCTCTCGCGTCTACGCCGGCTGACCGAAGACTTGCCAGAGCTGCCATGATAATTAGCAACAGCACAACCGAAAACTTTGTCATCGTGACAGCTGTCGAATGGATCTTTCCACCTCCCTGACTGATCATATTACTGTACCTGTAGGCAAAGTACAGATTGTGCCTATCGTTGAAATGTTTCAGGAGCAGGTAGATCATAGCAAAGGGCATTATGAGTGGACATGCCAGGCTATAGACTACGCTCATTGTGAACACCATGATCATCCAGGCATAGTGAATTCCAAATGGGAATTCCACCACAATTGATTTGCGAATGTGAGGCGTTTCGGCCTGTGATTTGGCCGTGCACAGCATCCACATGTAGACAATGAGTTCAGGGAAGCGAATCAACTCTAAACCTGTTCCAATGAACCCTGAGGTGATGACGTAGTTGACGAAGAAGGCACCTCTGTCTGGGAGGAAGATACACTCCCATCTGCAAATAAAAATAGGAGTCTGTCTAATTTATAGAATAAACGGATCATTAAATGGTTTCATCAAGCAGAAGAGGAATTCTGTAACAGTATGACAATGTCATATGACAAATTCTCATGGTATAATTCCGGACCAGGACCACATTAAAAACCAGTGAGCATTTAGAGGCCAATGCAAGGAGATTTATAAATTTTTATTCGTATTAAAAAAGGAGTTCAAGATTTTAGATTTTTTACTGAATAGGGTAAAGGCTCATAATTTTGTCCAGTCTGCCTCTAAGCATCGATGTTCCAAGTTTGAAGTGCGATATTTTCAATACTAATTGACTTTTTTTGTTACTCTCTTTTAAGAAGGATTGTTTAGAAACTTGGCAAGCTATTTATCATCTATTTTTTACTAAAATTAGTTTTAATACGTTTAAAAATGAATTGATATTGTAAGACTAATCGGTTCCGCGGCTAAAGACCCTGCCGTTATTTTGAATTCCCAACAATATAACATATAACATTAGCGATGAATATGAAAATATTATGGCGGAGCATGGGTTGCAATCATTAATTAATGAGCCCACGAGAATTGCACGGGAATCAGCTACTTGTTTAGACCATGTGTTCTACCGTAGTTCTCCTGGACTGAGAGGGGAAGCTTACGCTAAGGTTCTCCATCTAGACATTACTGATCATTCCATGGTTGTTCTTTATTTTGGGGGAGGTGCATGTGATGAATATGCGGAAGAGAATTCTCAGGCGATGCCTAGGCTGATAACTGACTACACAATGTTCAATGACCTCCTGCGCGGGGAGCCTTGGGTTGAAATTTATGACACTACAAATGTGAATTTCGCTTTTGAGAAATTCGTGGAAACCTTCTGCCATTACCTTTCCCGATGTCAACGGCCGGCTCCGCCGTATAACAGACGTTCCTGCCCGATCAAGCCATGGATCACACGATCTTTATGTAAGAAAATTGACCGAAAAAATAGACTTTTGAAGCTAGCTCGTAAATATCCATTGAATGAAAGACTGATTAATTATAGTAAGTCCTATTGCAAGCAAGTCAGTGATGAAATCAAAACCGCGAGGGAAATGTTTTACGCATCCAGACTGGGGGCTGCTGGAAGGGATCTTGCTCAGTGCTGGAGAATTGTGAATGAAATCACTAATCGTGAAGTAAAAAAGGCTCATATAAAAAACATTATCGCTAGAGATGGATCTATTTTGAGTGAGGGTGGTGCAGTTAGTAATGAAATGAATGCGTACTTCTCTACAATTATTAGCGAGCTAACATCTGGTATCTCAACTGATTTGAGAGGCTTTCCCGGCGGGAGCGCTGCTGCTGAGAGGACCTTCTTCATCTCCCCCATAACTTCTTTTGAAATTTTCAATATCATAAATTGCTCCAGAAATAGATGTTCCCCAGGCCTTGATGGAATTACTAATTTCATGTTAAAGAGAGTCTCCTACAACATTGTAGATGTACTTTCGCATATAATAAATATGTCGTTCAAATCTGGGGTGTTTCCTGAATGCCTTAAAACGGCACTAGTGGTTCCTGTGCATAAGAAAGGTGATAAAAGAACGCTGAACAATTACAGGCCTATCACACTTGTCTCTGCAATCTCGAAAATTATGGAGAAAGCGATATATGTGAGAATGTACGGTTTCCTCAGTTCTAATGGAGCTCTCTCGGATGCCCAGTTTGGTTTTCGTGAGGGTCTGGGATGCGAGGACGCCATTGGAAGACTTGTTGGTGATTTAAATGATTCGCTAAATTGTTTTCCAAGAATGCATACCTCCGCTCTATTTATCGACATCACGAAAGCCTTTGATTCGGTAAACTTGGACTTACTTTTAGCTAAGCTAGAGAGCGCGGGATTCCGAGGAGTGTCCCTGGAATTGTTGAGGACGTACCTGGTGGGGCGCATGCAGCGGGTGCGAATCGGTGGCGGTTATGTCAGTGAACCATTACCATGTCAGTTTGGAGTTCCGCAGGGCTCTGTTCTTGGGCCGCTGTTGTTTCTCGTTTATGTCAATGATTTGCTGGAATGTAGCCTAAACGGCACTATGACGGCGTATGCTGATGACATGGCGCTCCTATATTCCGGGAGATCGGGGGAAATTGTCTTCGATGCAATGAATGAGGACCTTCGTGTTGTCAGGAACTGGCTTGATGCACATGGAATGATAATGAGCACGAAAACCGTCCTAATGAATTTTGGGCACTCGACGTCCGCACCTCGCTACACGGTGTGCCACGCTCCGGACTGCTGTAGGGGTATTGGAGCCTGCCAGGAGAAATGCATTGGCATCCACCAGGTTCCACACTTCAAATACCTTGGAGTCACCTTGGACTCGGCGATGACGTGGCGTCCTCATATAGATAGAACGAAGATTGCTGTAAGGCAAGCCACAAGACAAATCTATGCCCTTCGGGCTTCTTGTTCACTTCCCCTCGTCAGATCATTCTATTTCGCTCTTATTGAGTCGCGATTGAGATATGGATTGATTTTCTGGGGTAATTCCTGTAAAATACACATAGGGAAGCTTCAGGTTGCCCAGAAATCAGCAATCAGAGTCATATCTCGTGTGGGAAGCAGACAGCATACCCGCCCACTCTTTGAGCAATTAAAGATCCTGCCCGTACAACACCTGTATGTTTACAGAGTAACTGAACAATTTTTTATGAGGAGTGGCCAGGACCGGTTCTTTAGAGGAGCTGTCGCGGCGGGAAGGAGGCGAGTGCTTTGTGTGGTGCCCCAACCAAGATCTACTGGATTTGTGCGATCGGTGAATTATTCGGCTCCACTCATTGTCAATAATATGGCATTGAGATTTCCTGTGCTCTCAATGGAGAATGTCAGGTCCTGGATCTATGCTGCAAGCGTTCAGGACGTCGAGGGAACCCTGAAGTCGACGTATGCTTAGTGTTTCATACTGTGTCCACAAACAAGTGTTTTAACCGTTCCAATTCATATCAATCCACACCATTAAATAAACTTTTATGTGCTATGCAAGAAGCCAAACAGCCTTTATGGCTAGGTTTTCTTTAACTTCTCTCTGTGAGCATACCCATTTTCCCATTTAGTGTGACCTACGTGCTTATGTATGGTCTCAAAATATACAACCAATGAAGGGATTTTCCATCGTTTTCATCCCGGAGGTTGGAATCGACGCTAAGACGGCGATGGCCGCATGGGGGGTGGGACAAAAAACAGAGATGATAATAAACAAATCAAATCAATCAAAATATGTAGAGGTGAATTTGACTCTTATTTTGGACAACTTGGTTATTAATTTGGACAACTCGTCTGTAAATTTGGACAGCTAATCCGCCTCAACAGGATGCCCATTGTTCTTCATTTCATGAACCAATCTTACCAAGTCCTCTTCCTGTTCATGTAAGGGAAACGTAGAATGTCACAGAAGCCCGGAAACTTTCCATATCATTCATTAAAGTGAGTTGACTTCGATACTCCAAGTACGTGCGGATTCGCTCATTCCCTGACCTTTCCGGGAGCCTTTCAAGGCTTTTCTCGCTACATCTCTTTCGTAGAGATGATGCTCCTTTGTTTCTCCAGGCATTTGGCCAACATAGTCATCACAAAGGCTAAAACTTCACGAAATTTCGTGAGAAAAACACCTGTCCAAAATAAGAACCATCACCTCACTGGTGAATTTCTTAGAAAATTTCCCATTTTTCACACGAAAAATCTAATTCACAAGGTAAATCTCACTTCAGGTCAAATGTACAGATCACCACTAACGTGAATCAACACAATTTTCAATGAATATTCAATAATATCACTCAAAAAAAGCGAAGTAACATTGTTAGTACTTCACCACGGCTAAATAAGAAACTGAAGTAAACACGAAGTTCTGTCATATTTCTCGTAAGCAATTGCTCACACTGAATTTTCAACAAAGCAATTTCAACTCAAATCATATTCAAAATTTAACGTATTTAGTGTTAAAATCTTCCAAAAAGAACAAATATTTAGATAGAATTCATTATTCATCAAATATTGAAATAAAAATCTGTCATTTTAATCAATTTATTTTAAGTGTCCAATGTTATCTTCAAAGTGTCCAAAATAAGAAACTGGACAAAATTATGAGCCTTTCCCCTACCACACAAACTGAATCAATTATAACACTATATCAAAAAAATCTCTTACTTATTGGTTTCATAATTCTGCCTCACAAAATTCCTGGAAGTCCTTGGATTTTCCTCTACAGGAAAATTAAAATCTAATAGCATTTTTTACGAATGTGTCCGGTTTAACTCTGCTTCGTACCATTTTTTCCAACCTCTGTAGGCCTAATTTTCCCCGAAAATATTACACCGGACACAAAAATTTGAGCATCACTACTTAGATGGAACTTTCATCTATTTGTTTTCACCATTTGTAGAAGGTATCACGCATTAAAAAATCAATTTTAATCTATTTTTCTAACACATGTTTTTGACACTCGGAAAACCATTATTTTCTCTGCATTTTGACAGTCAGTTAAGAGCTCGCTTAGGTGTGATTCTCCTATAATCACACCCACACCTATTGTAATCCTCGGATTTTCTCTGACACCTCCAAACAGTCTTACAGAACATATTTCAGACATAACTGATTTCGAAAATGACCAGCCACCAATTTAAAATGAAATATGGGAAATTCTACTTTAAAACAAGAAAAATTGGATGAAAAATACTCAAAATACATCGAAGTGGCAATAAAAGAATCACATCTACTATAAACAGTCTAGTTTCATCACTGCACAAATCAGAAAGCAGCAATCACACCTATTGTAATCCTCGTATTTTCTCAAATACTTTGAATCTGTCTTACAGAACACTTTTTGAACATCAGTGATTCTTATTAGAATTACCAGTGATTAATTTAAAGTTAATGAGGACAACTCCGCTTGAAAACAAGGCAAATTGTATGAAAAATGCTTAAAACGCACCGTATGGTCAATGAAAGAATCACACCTACTATAAGCAGATTTAGGCTTAATGTTTGATTTGACAGAAGCGAAACAAAAACATCTGATGAAGTGTCACTTTGCTGTGGAAGTGCGTGTTTTTCTTCGAGATTTTCTTGAAAAATGTTGTAATATCACAATTTTCTTGTCAACTTGTTCAGTGGAATCTCTGGATGGGTCAAAATATCCAGAGCGGCATGCACAGTGTGACCCAAAACAGTCTGGAATTCTCAGAGTTGGTGGTCAATAATTTTCACTGATATTTTTACGAATCTGCACTGAAGGCAATCTTTGTGAATTTTCATCCGCCCACAAAAACGACCCCCTTCCAGCGAAAAATTTCACGGTAAATATTAACCCTGATAAACCCTCTATAACTTGGAATGTTGTTTTTCTTCGAAAATGCTCTTGAAGCGTGAAAAATGCATAAAATAATACACATCGGAATTACGATTTAAGGCCCATTTTTTATTTTTGCTTTTAGAATCCAGGAAAAAAGGCCTAGGCTCCCAAGTTTGTCAGGAAATGTGAGATATAGAATTAGCTATTAGAATATATGACCATGGATGATATTCATTTTGTAACTTGGAAAAAAATCAACATTTACGAACCTGCGACGTTACGAAGGTGCAAAACCTTCCCCTAAGTCGGATTTACAATTAGTTATTCCGAATCTACCACATTTAAAATTTTAAATTTGTCATAGGGGAAAGGCTCATAATTTTGTCCAGTTTCTTATTTTGGACACTAAAAATAAATTGATTAAAATGACAGATTTTTATTTCAATATTTGATGAATAATGAATTCTATCTAAATATTTGTTTTTGTTGGAAGATTTTAACACTAAATACGTTAAATTTTGAATATGATTTGAGTTGAAATTGCTTTGTTGAAAATTCAGTGTGAGCAATTGCTTACGAGAAATACGACAGAACTTTGTGTTTACTTCAGTCTTATTTAGCTTTGGTGAAGTACTAATAATGTTTCTTCACTTTTTTTTTGAGTGATATTATTGAATATTCATTGAATATTGTGTTGATTCACGTTAATGGTGATTTGTACATTTGACTTGAAGTGAGATTTACCTTGTGAATTAGATTTTTCGTGTGAAAAATGGGAAATTTTCTAAGAAATACACCAGTGAGGTGATACTTCTTATTTTGGACAGGTGTTTTTCTCACGAAATTTCGTGAAATTTTAGCTTTTGTGATGACTATGTTGGACAAATGCCTGGAGAAACAAAGGAGTATCATCTATACGAAAGAGATGTAGCGAGAAATGCCTTGAAAGGCTCCCGGAAAGGCCAGGGAATGAGCGAATCTGCACGTACTTGGAGTACCGAAGTCAACTCACTTCAATGAATGATATGGAAAGTTTCCGGGCTTCTTGTGACATTCTACGTTTCCCTTACATGAACAGGAAGAGGACTTGGTAAGATTGGTTCATGAAATGAAGAACAATGGGCATCCTGTTGAGGTGGATTAGCTGTCCAAATTTACAGCCAAGTTGTCCAAATTAATAACCAAGTTGTCCAAAATTCGAGTAAAAATCATCTCTACATATCAATTCATTTTTAAACGTATTAAGAATAATTTTAGTAAAAATAATACGATAAATAGCTTGACAAGTTTCTAAACAACCCTTCTGAAAAGAGAGTAACAAAAAAAGTCAATTAGTATTGAAAATATCGCACTTCAAACTTGGAACATCGATGCTTATAAGCAGACTGTCCAAAATTATGAGCTTTTACCCTATCTGTTAAATACTCGAAGAAAATTTCACAATTTTAAACAATTTTTTTTTTGTAGTGTCCAACTTTACCTTCAAAGTGTCCAAAATTGCAAACACTTCCTCTATAACTTTTTAAACTGTCCTAAACATTGCAAGTTCTAGAAAGCTACTACAAATTTATTAATAACGGACGGTTCTATCTGACGTCTCTGACTTATTTGATGGATAATCAAATGATTCTTTTTATTTATAATTTTTCGTTTAGCGTATTCCAAATCTATCTAACGCTAGAGCTGCTTTATAGTACAGAACAAATGAATAAGACAATTTCTTCACAAATATTGCATTTCGTCCAACATTTTGTCCAAAAAGCAATCGCCAATTGGTACTTGATAATTTCTTCAGAAATTTTCACAAATTTAATTAAAAAAAACTCATGAAAATGGGAAGAGACTCACCTGTAAGTTCCGTTTTCGGAGTAGTGCAACGTCCACTCGAGGAATGCCTGAGCACTTGTAAGTCCCAGTGAAGGTAAAATCAGGATCATAAACAACAGATATCCAAAAGATTTTGTCATAATTGAATAATTCTGCTTGGATCGTGTCCAGTGACTCAGCCATTTGTCC